>NC_090880.1:642264-657264 GCF_036669935.1 Montipora foliosa
CTTTGTTTCAAGGAGACCAGCTGATCCTTGCTTGCTGCATAGAGTTTCAAGTCGTCCATGAACAGCAACTGATTGATGACCTTCATCTCTTTGCACATTAGTATTATTATCATCATCGTCATTATTATTATTATTATTATTATTATTATTATTATTATTATCATCTGCTTAACGGCATTGATAGTAATAATTATGATCATTAGCACACAATAGAAATATTACCATTTCATTTAAATGACTCTAGTTCATGGTGGTCAAAAGTCGAGCTTGGTCCCCCTGATGCCATTCTTGGAATAACAGAAGCATTCAAGAAGGACACAAACCCCAAGAAAATCAACCTTGGAGTGGGGGCTTACAGAGATGACAATGGAAAGCCTTATGTTCTACCATCAGTGAAAAAGGTAATAACAAACAATAAGTTATTTTCCTTGGTTATGAGACCAGACGCATGGCAAGTCAGATGCCTGGGTCCTTTAGAACAAATTACTTGTCAACCACATAATTAAGACCTTAAATTCGTGTAATCTTATCTTTCCTCAAAGTGACAATTTCTCAGTCACCCTGTAATTCTTTTGCTAAGAATGCCAAGCATCCTTGACACAAGCATTTCAAAGAAAATTTATGCCCTTGGCAATATGGTCAGCTTTAGTGAATTCTAATTAAGTGCACCTGGGCACTAATTGTGGATGCTGTAGAAATCAAATCAAATTAATTCATTTTAAGATTAATCAAATGATGGTTTTGGTAAACAAGGTTGGAATCCCATGAAAATTTCCCTAAATTTAAAAATACAGTGTAATAATTTAAAAATTAAAAATTAAATTTTACATTTTAGTTCTCTTCCTCTGCCTGCATCTGCCTTTGAATTCTTTCAAGAGTTCTTTGGACTGCAGGTCTGGACTAAATAAATTACATAAATGGGATAAGCTTTGTATGTTACCTACATGTACATAATTTGACATTTTGAAATTACTGATTGTAAGGAAAATGTGGTAATATAATTGCAACCATATACATGTACATGTATTCTTGGTGGTAATTGTATACCGGTAATGTGCCCATGAGAAAGATAATAATAACAATGATAATGATGATGATTTTGATGAAGATGATGATGATGTTCCTTATGTGTTTTTTTTTTCATTGGGAGCAGGGAAAGGGACCACTGAAAAGGAAACCATACATGTAACATTGTCAAGCTCACTGATTAGCAGGGTCTAAGAAACCACCAAGCTCTCAGGGATTTCTTACAGTTCAGTAGTCCAGTTCAACAGGTCATGGGTTTAATTCCTACCCATTGCAAAATAACCAGCACGTCATCTAAGTTCTCACAAGCACATTATTTCATTCAATTGGCAACCTCAATTGCATTTGCATTTGCACTATCACTTCAAATCTCATGACATTGTAACACTGGCTGACAACTTGGACGCCTTGTCTAAAACTAGAGGGTTGAATAGGGATATGCAAATCCGCCGGCCCATTAGGATTTAATAATGAAGTCCATCAATCCGTTAAAAAATGTCCTTACATCCAAGTCCCTTAATATTTGCAAGATATTTGTCTCGTAGATTTGAGAGTTTCGTGATCCGAATGAGATAGCCGAGATCTGCAATCCAAACTTTATTACAGGCAAAATTCCATAATCCGGCATCCGGATGAAAGGTTCCGCAATCTGTTGGAATTGCAAGATCCGAAAATCCGTTAAAATTTCGCGTTGAATGCAAGATCCAGGCAATGATATTTCCAAAACTCTGATCCGTTGGCCTATTCACCTCCCTCCTAAAAACATAGAAAAACTGCTTAGCTTAGCTTGTAGTTCAATCGGTAAGGCATCCAATTAATTGGCATCATGCTGGTCGTACACCTTATTCCAAAATGGCCACCAGTTTAGTATTCTTTTGTTCACTGTATGCAAATTAGCCCTTGTTGAGCGTATGAATAAGCTACTTGACCTTTTCAGGCTTTCCCATTATTGCATACTGTATTCAAATAATGCAATGGCTTGCAACTTCTCAACCTTAATGAAAATGATTCAAGTCGCCTTTAGCTAAATTTTCCATGACTGAAAGGATTGAAAAAAATTTTTCCTTTTTTTGTCCAATGCTATCCTTTAGTTCTGACATCATTGCCTAATTCAAATTAACTGGCCTCCAGTCCTTTTGCAACACGAGGCTTAATTTCTTGCACAGTTGACAAGCAAAACTTAAGGTGCTACTATGATCAAAAAATCAAATCTTATTTTCCTTTGGATTTCAAAACTACATGTATATTAAATAATAGCCTGTTCCAGGCTCTCAGATAGTCGAGAAAACGAAAAGAACTGCGTGTGAAAAGCGAGTGGGGGCTTGGGTCGAGGCGAGGCGGGAGAGCCTGTAAGCATCTCTTTAAATTCTTCATTCCGGTATACCAGCTCCTGGTATACCCTCTGATTGGCCAATTTTGACAGTTTACATCAACACTTTCGTCATCATTTCGATTCACGCGCGGAGCACGAAAGAAAGAGGTCAACTCTGTCGCCGAGTGTCTTAAAGTATTCCCAAACGTACAAGCCCTCAGATTCGAGCAAAAGTTGTGTCTGTTCAACTTTAATAAGTTGAAAAAACGATCCGTTTGCAATGCTTCCAACTGGTTTTGGTAAAAGTTACTGCCGCGCGTTGCGAAAGCGCTTCAATGTTGTGATACGACATCTCTCCACACCGCTTACAATATAGCATCACCGGGTACGATATATAGTTCGCACTTGACACAACTATTATGTCCCCTGCACGCCACAATTGTTAGCATTCTACGGCGCTCTCTGAAAACTCTGACGAACGAGAAAAATACAATATTTTGTTATTCTTTCTTATGCAAATACTTGGCTGCGTATTCGAATTCACCAGCTAGGGTCAATTAAATTTCTGCCTTCATCGCCTTCGAAAAAGTGAGAGCAAAAAGAAAAAAACACTTTGAAAGAGCGCAAAAATTTGCCGAAAACAGGCTTGTATTTCCGTTGTATGTCTTAAAGCTTTAAAAGATCAAGCGATTTCAGGAAGCGAAGGTGATGGCTACGTGTCTGTATACTGCAAATGCAATTAAAGCCATCCACATGAAATATCAATCTTTCACATTCATTATCAGTTGTCCTGATGCATCAGAGCTGAAGTTTATTGATGAGACCATCTTATCATCTAGGCCAGAAACTTCAATGGTCGGGTTTCTGTTTTCCTTGGAAAAGTCAGCAGAGCGTTGGGAACTCGCAGCTTTCGAACTGGTCGTGTGTTTTGGTCGAATTTGCTAAATCTCCCGTCGGTGATTTCCTTGACACTCGTTTCCCGGTTGCTTTGACAATGCCTTCGTTCGCTTGTAAAGTTATTTTCCTAAAAGTGCCTTAAATTCTGGCTAACGTACTCGCACAAGTGAGAATTAACGCATCACCTCTGAACAACAATAAAAGAATCGCGCTTGAACTCGTGTGGGACCACACAATGCCGCCCTTTTTCAACACTTTGACATTGACATTTTGACATGCGAAAGGTTATTTGCAAAGTGGGCGGAATGAAGAATTTAAAGAGATGCTTACAGGCTTCCCGCCTCGCCTCGACCCAAGCCCCCACTCGCTTTTCACACGCAGTTCTTTTCGTTTTCTCGACTTTCTGAGAGCCTGGAACAGGCTAATTAAATAAACTCTCAGTGACCCATGTTAAGTGTTGATTTCTTAAAGACACTAATTTAATTTTCACGGAAATTTTCCTGAATTAATATGCAGCACGGGAGTTTCGGGCTTTGAGATTTTTTAAGTTGTGTTTTGCATACATAAGAAACTGCATTTGCACGCTGAAAGGTTAAGCTATATAGTTACCCTTAATCCAACCCTCTGAGGTCCAGTCGGTCAGTTTTGAAGTAAGGGCGGACTGTGAAATCCAAAACTTACACTCAAAGTAAACAGCCTTTGGATAAAAATCAAAGCTCAAGATTTTGATAGGCAGGTGTTAAAAGTGATTTTTTTATCATAGTACTATTTCAAGAAATAAACACAACACTAAAAAAACATCAATAAATTTAAGAATAAAATGTCCAAAACAGTAAGTAACATTCATAACTACTACAGTGATCTCAAATCTTAAGATGATCCTCTCTGCATTTCAGATACAATATACACCTTATTCCAAAATGGCTGCCATTTTAATATTCTTTTCCTTGCAAGTAGTAGTGTGGGCTCATTCGGGGCACTTTTGACGGTTGGAATTGGAGCGTTCTAATTGGTGGATTCAAATTTTTGCCGGGAATTCAAATTTGGGCGGGCAATTCAAACCTACGTTCGTTGGGAAATTCAAATTTCAAACGATGACGTCCAACACGGTCTTCACCTTCAAATTCTGCTGCCGCACGAGCCAGATTCAAATGCGTTTGGGATGCACTGTTCACGCTCCCTTGCCGCTTGACGCAGTTCACGGGCTGCATCCACTCGCGCCTGAGAACCAGCATGATTCGCCCCCACGAGCCGCAATTATTATACTATTTGTGTGGCATCAACAACGGGTTCCTCTTCCTCCTCTGGCACTTGGGTGATGGTGGCGGCTGTTGTGTGAGATGCGTGGATCGTTGTGCAGGTTCGGGGCGGGGTGGTACCAGGTTGTTTAGTTCTGCTACCACGTCAGCAGCGATGGATGATGACCCTGTGGGAGAGGCACGAAGCAATATCTCGTCTAGCCGGTCGGCGGCGTCATATAGATCCGACAACAAACACGGGGTTGTGGGAGGAACCAGGCATGCCAGGCGCGCCAAGCCTTCTCTCAGGTAGGGAGGCATAGGAGGCCGGAGCTGGTACTTACGTATGAGCCAGCTGCCACAGGTCGTATCAATAGGGAGCTTAAGCACAAATGCATTTTTGAGATGTGGACGGCAACCGGAAGAGAAAATTTTGCCTGCCAAGACAGTGGTGTCTCCCAGATTTTTGTACTAATCATGTCTAATGGAGAAAAGATACTTAGCAATGTAAATGTGGTTGTGTGAAAACAGGTTAAAAGGAAAAACAGCTCACTTCCGGTTGCCGTCCACGTCTCAAAAATGGGTGTGCTTAAGCTCCCTACATGTATTTAATAAGCTTTGGTGCACGAAGCACGAGCACACACCTGGTTCCCGCTGTCAATAAAGAGATTACAATGACAATGTAAATGAAAAAAAAAAAAAGATAAAAACATTTAATGAGAGAAAAAGAAAAAAAAAAGAGTTTATAAGAACTTGAACTGGAACTTGAGCCTTAGCAGTTTCGGACACCGACAAGATTCCACTTGGCACTAGAAGATGATCTTGTGCCTGAAGTTCATGAGCACATTTTTTCGCCTTATGATATCGGCGACGGTACTTCGATGTCCGACTGCATAGAGTTTCTTTGATTCTTGTATCTCTGCTTGATGTCGTTTGCGGTATCGTTTCTTTTGAGCTCGAAATTTTATCAGGGTTGGACTGCTTCCTTGCACGAACATGTTCAAGAACTTTTTGCTTCCTTTGTTTTTTTTTACTAGCGCCCATGTTGGAGAAAAAAACAGAGACTCTCGAAAATAAAGATCTTTTAAGAACGATTAAAGGATTGTGAGAACCCATGTTTTCAAGCAGACGAAAAAAAAATTGATGCCCTACTTTTTAAAAAAAAAGGCACATATATGTCAGTATTAATAAAGAAATCACACATGAATGTCAAATAAAACAATGCGTTCGGGAAAAAATGGAAAGTGTCTATAGTGTGGCTTGGTACTGGGAAGTGGTAGGAGGTGAGAGGTCCTGGGCGTCTGAGCTGCTAGAAATTGTTGGGTCCATTCGTGATTAATGTAATGGGTATCGTGATCCAATCTCCTTTGACCATGCATCCACTGTACAAAAGTGATAACATTCCACTTGGGAACAGTGGTGGTGTAGTGGGTCTTGATGATGACCACAGAAACCCATGGAACTGAGACGCGATAGATGGTCGAATTTCGGGAAACCCAAACGTTCCAAATTGATGTGAGGAATCCCCCAGCTGGTCAACCATCGGCGTTCAATCAGACCCCCTTTGTAAGCGACTAGAGGCTGCTCGGGGGTCTTGTGTTGTTTGTAGAGGTGTTGAGCATCTATTTTTAACTACGGATCAGCTGGTACGAACTATGTAGATAGTACGGGAGCCCGCGTGTGTGGTGACTGTTGCAAAAACAGAACCAACATGACAGCCTAGCCAAATGACTGAACCAGATGGGGTTAAGGACACCATCCCAAAGGAAAAGCTCAATGGAGATACAAAGGCAAACCCACCAAAGCCAGTGGATGAAATGACAGCAGGAACGATCCTTGCCTGCCGACAGAAGGACAAGATTAAAGCCAAGAGGAGACAAAACTACCATGGAAACAAAGCCCGGTGTCAGGTGTATGCCAAACAGTACTATCGCAAAAACAAGGACAAAATCATGGAGAGACAAAACCTATGCCATCAAAAAAAGAGGAACAAGCTCAGAGAGATCCCACTTTGCTTAACTGACAAGACAGAGCCCACATGCCTCGAACCAAATGAAACCCTTGCTGAGTAAACCAAGACTCCTTTTTGAACATGGGGTGATACGAATGGTCTCGAATCAAATAACTAAAGCAACTACGTGGTTTTAGCTTGTGTCTTTCTTTTTTCAAAGGAAACCAAACAAGTGCTCCAGGAAACACTTGTTACCCAAATTGAGGGAGTAACTCCGAGCAACTCATGAGCAAATAAGCAAGTGATGAGTAACTCTGAGCAACCCTGAGTATTAAACTCAAATTGAGGGAGTAACTCCGAGCAACCCCTAGTAGCTCAAATTGAGAGAGTAACCCCCGAACTTTGAATTTCCAACATGATTACGCAAAACACCCCAATCTGTTTCCTGAGGGTCCGCAGACAGGGAGGTGTCACATGTCTGTGTCGTCATTGTTTGAAATTTGAATTTCCCACCTAACGTAGGTTTGAATTTCCCGCACAAATTTGAATCCACCCATCAGAATGCTCCAATTCCAACTGTCAAAAGTGCCCCGAACGAGCCCACACCACTACTCTTGCAAATAGTCCATTTTACAGTTATGTGCTCAGTTACCAGGCCTTTCAATTGGATTCGCTCTGACGAAGGGCTAACGCTCGAAACGTCAGCTTTTAGAATCTCTGTACGGTGGCCAATTTACATTATCAACTCCGTTGATAAAACCAAATTTTTGTATACTTTCAATGAAAGTGAGGCTGGAGTTGGTCTTGTTTTGATAGAAACCTCACTGCTTTTCTTGTGTAAAATTTGACAATGACAACAACATCATTATTGTTAAAAAAGGAGGGAGGTCTGTATCATAGCAAGGTCAACACCAGCCCCACTTTCATTTAAAGGCCAGGTAACTCAGCACATAATTGTAAAGAGGTCAATTGTCCCTTTTGGCCTGGCATAGTTACTAAAACAAGGAATGACCTAAAATGGAGGAGGCAGTGTGGCCCATGCAGTGGTCAGGGCGCTTGCCTTGAGATCCAGAGATCCCGGGTTCAAGACCCGCTCTGACCACTTGCTGAATTTGTTCCTGGTAGTTCCTGGTTCAACTTCCCAGCTGCACTTGTAAATAGCCAACTGGTTTGCCTCCGGCCAGTTAGGATTCTTAACAGTTGTTGTTGTTGTGATCTGTTGTTTCGTTGATTGTTTCATTGGCTTTGAAAAGCCCATTTGGGGAGTGGTCAATAGACCATTTTACAGTTGTAGCTAAGTTACCTGGCCTAAGAATGGAAGCGAGGCTACCGGTGACCCTGCTTTGATACAAACCTTTGAGCTTTTCTAATGTTAATGTAGGCTAATTAGAATTACAACAACACAATTTACATGAGAAAAGCAGAGAGGTTTGTATCAATACACGGTCACCGGCAGCCTCGCAGCCATTCATAGGCTAGGTCATTGAGCAAACAACATTACTGTAAAATGGCCTATTAAGTATGTATTTGTAAAATGATCTAAAATGACCCAAAATGAGCTATAATGGTGTCTAAAATGAACTACATGTATAACAGTATTTAAAATGTCCTAAATAAAAATGATCCAAAAATTATGACCTAAAATGAGCTACAACTGCATCTAAAATGACCTACGCTGTATTCATTTTAGGTCATTTGAGATCATTTTAGATATCGTTGTAGCTCATTTTAGGTCATTCCTTGTTTTAGTAACTACCTTTGGCCTTGCTTTCAAACATAAAATTCAAAAGAATATTTGGCCTTGAACAAGGCCAGAAGGGCCAACTTGCAATCAAACAAAAGAATACTACTAAAATGGTGGCCATTTTGGAATGAGGTGTATATAAATTATGTTGGGGTTGAAAATTTTCAAGCCTTTTCAGTTTTGATTTTCCTTTTTTTCAGATTGTGGTGATGAATATTAGACAAAGAAAAATCAAAATTGAACTGGTTTGAAAATTTTTCAACCAAGAAAATATTTAACCACAACATACTGTATGTCTTTCATGCATGTATAGTTTTATACATGAAAGACATGGAAAGTCTCAGAGAGTCCATATACCTTGTACATGAACATTTGCTTCCAAATATAAAATAGGCTGAGGAGAAGTTACTTGCCAAAAATCAAGACAAAGAGTATGCTCCAATTCATGGCTTACCTGAATTCACCGCAGCATCTGCAAAACTGGCATTTGGAGAAGATAGTGATGTGATCAAGAATGGACTGGTAAATGAATATTTAAATATATTTTCATTATACAACCAAACCAATGTTTTGAATGTTTGAAAAGCGATCAGTCATCATGATAATATAATGTGTTAAAAAAAAACATATCTGATCTGATTTTAAAAAAATTGGTTTTATATAGATAAAAAATAGTCTTAAACTGACGGTTGCAACAGCAGCCTACGGAGTAAAATATGCAGTTCTGAGTGTGAGTTTGTCATTTAAATAAAATCCTTGTTCCCCCTGGGGTTTCATCAAGGTTGTGTAAACAGAAGGGAGTGCCTTCCGTTCATGAATTTTTTTCTAAGATCTGGAGATAGTTGACACAAATGTCATGGTCCGTGGTTTTGGCATGGTCTTTTATTGCCGATTCTCTATTATTGCGTGTGCCTGGTTTGTGTTCGCTACCACGGGGGTTCCATGAATTTTTTGTTTCTCCAACATAAGTGAAAAAATGGCAAGACCGGCACTTGACTTTGTTTTACAATTCCTTTCATTTGGATCTCATTTGGGCAGTCTTTAAGTTTCTTAAAATAATGCGCAAGTTTTTTAACAGGCTGAACAGAAAATTCAGGTTAAGACTATTTTTTATCTACTGTAATAAGATATATAACCAAATGTTTAAAATCATATCAGATACAACGTTTTCAACACATTATCAATTATCAATGTTTTGAAATCCTTTTGTGTGCTAAAATATTTCTTAAGATCCAAAAAAAGAAGGAAAAACCCGGCAAATATTAATAAAATCGTTTTTTTTTCTTTAAGTGACGTGGTGGTATTTACCGGTACCACTATGCTTGTTTGTACATGGAAATTACACAGCAGTTACAAAACACAGGTCACAGGTGTCATTGTTTTACCAATACAGAAAGAATCCTAAACATTTATCAAAGCTAACCTTAGGCCTAATTTAGGCCTAAATAAAAGTTTGCAGGCATAATGTTAGCATTGGTAAACGATTAGGGTTTTCTCTGGTAAAACAATGACCTGTGACCTGTGTTTTGTACCTACCCATGATTTTGGTGTTTAGGTGTATCCAAAAACATAAATAATTCCAAGTCTTAACTTCTTTGATTTTATTCAATTTTCTGTCCTGCAGAATGCATCAGCACAAGCAATCTCTGGAACAGGAGCCCTGAGAATTGGAAGCGCATTTCTGGTCTGTGTTATGTTAGATTGACTTGCCTTGTTATTGAACGTGGTTGAATGAAAAAATTAAACTGTGAAAAAGTAAACATTCACAGGCTATCAGACTTTCACACATCCAGCAAAGCAATAATGAATAATTTATTCTGCTTGCAAGTGCTTCCTTCTCTTCACTATTCCATGCAGTTTCTTAACTGGAAAAATTGCTCTAGATTGAACTTTGGAAGCCATTAAACCAGGGGCTCATTAAGGAATTCATTAGGTGGCAGGCAAATTTACCAGTTGTGTTAATTAAGGTGGCTGAACACAGCTTTTCTGCTTTCAATGTTAGCCCTTAAACGCCAGCACAGATTTCAAAAACCAAAACAAATATGGCAACTATGGTCACTGTGAAAACTTTTTTTTTTCATTCCCTCTCATGATTAATTTGCTTTCATTAAGTACATGTAAATGCCAGAAAATCTTTCACAGGAACCCAGCAAAATGCTGTGCATGCACATTCGCTCACAAATTTGAGACCATTAACCCTTTAAGCCCCAAGGGGGTCCCCATTGACGAGTGAAATCATGTGGCGTTAGACAGAGTGGAATCTATATTTTAAGTGGCTCAATACTTGGGAGTTAAAGGGATAGCTGTTGGCTGTTTTACCAAATTTCTTGCAAACCTGTTATCAGTTTCTACATAAATTTGAAATTAAAATGATATTTCCAACTACAAAGGAGTCATCTATTTGAAGAAATCAGAAATTTAACCAACAAAATTTAGGAAAACCAAAAAACGTCTATCCGCAGTGAATTATGACAAATGTGTCTGTTGATATTCTGTGATAAAAGGTGTTAGACATTCTATATTTCTATTACTTTAAGTAAGAAAATGCTGCAAAAGAACTACCTGTAATGAGTGAGTTTTGCATAAACGAGGAATAAGCATCCTTTAGGCCTTGTTTTTTAAAACAAATCTAGATGCATTACCATGGTAACAGTCTGCAGAGCATGTTAACTGTAAAAAATAGAAAGCTTTGTGGTAGCTCTTATCAGTGACCAAGTTTGAGCTTCCTGTCAAAAACTGCATAAAGATGGCAGAAATGAAAGTATAAGTGTCCAGTTACCTTAATATATGACTTTGGTTGTTTTTTTTTGTTGTTGAAAAAAATGTAAATGCCTGGCAGAAAAACCCTGATCACTTTCTGTGCAAAATCTTGAGAAAACCATATTAAAGTCACCATCAAACCTCTTTCTGTTACAGAATAGCTTTTTCCCTCTCAGCAAAGATGTGTGGCTACCGACACCTTCATGGGGAAATCACACACCTATCCTTAAGTATGTATGATTGATATGACATTTACTTCCTTTGGCTGTTGCACAGTGTAGATCCAAGGCCAGAAAGAAACATAGATATCCAGGATTGAAGCTATTTAGAAGATGTTAGTGCCTTGTGGAAGACTACTCAAAGATTCCCTTAAACCTGACTAAGCTGACAGGGTTATGTTTGGGTTAGCATTTACTGATTTTGTTTCCTTGAGAATTAGAGTAGTGTAGGAGGACAGCTTATGAAGCTTATTGTTTGCCTTATTGGTAGTAATTATGTGTTATGAAATTGAGTTAAAGGGCTATTAATGTTATTGTTATGTTATTGTGCAGGATTTGAATCTCAATGCAATTCTGGATTTATTTGGTAATCAAGTGGGGTGGGGAGGGGAAGAAATTCCCCTAAAACGACAACCAAAGATCTTCAAATGGTCCTCATGTTGATAAAAGCTTATGCTCCCCCTCCCCTCCCCCCTGAATACTATTATACAGCTTCTTTGACTTGTACACACTTCAGATCATCAAAATAAATTAATACAGTGTACTTTGTCAGACATTAGTCTCTCTACAAAGGAGACTTTTCTTAATTGACTCATTTTTTTGGTTTTAGACATTCAGGTCTTGGAATGAAACAATATCGATATTATGACCCACAAACTTGTGGCTTTGACTTCAAAGGATGTGTTGAGGATATTTCAGTAAGTGAGAAATAACTCATAAGGTTTAATAGTGTGGTTATTTATTTATTTTTGAAAAATTGTAGGACACTTCAAGAAATTAATATCTTGTCAAAAGTCAACTGATATGCCTTCATGGCGAGTCAACATGATTACTGCAACAATTCACTGTACTTGATGCCTTCACAAGTGTTCACTGAATAAGCTACAACATGTGCAGAGTGCTTGTGCAAGAGTGATGTTTAAATAACTCAAATACCAATTGTTAGAGTCGGAATAGCTAGACTGAAAAATACTTTCAGTCATTTCCTTTGTATGGTAATCTCTCCTTGATATAAATTTAATTTATACCAAGTTCATTTGTCAACGTTTACAACTGATTAGCAAGCTCTCTCTCAATTTGGAAACTTATGTCACCAACTATGAAACTCTTACTGTCATCTCCCCATAATCTTGGCCGGTCAACATCTTAACTACTCCTTTCATGTCAAATAAATAATATATAATATATTATCTTATTAGATGTTTGGGTGTGTAGTATTGATGAGTATTTCTATGAGTTGTGCTGTATTTTGATGAGCCCGCTAGGGCAAGTCAAAACACAAACAACGCATAAGAAATGCTAAGCGATATTACACACCAAAACATCTAATAAGCTATTTATTATCAAACTTTTTTTGCACTAAATTTTTAGCAAATGAAAATGTAAACACCCGGGAACGTGTGGCAGATTTGTGCGTGCGGGTCAACATCAGCAACTAAAGTAGTCAAACCGTTTCTTTACTGTACAATAACCAAGTGTACAAATAACTAACTGTACAATATTGTGGAATATTTGTACTTGTTTTCTGCCTTTTTTGTACAATAACTTTAATTTTACAATACACCCTTTATCTTAACAACATACAATCATGTAGTTATACTACTCATAATGTCTGTTCAGAAGAATTCTGTATTCCATCTTATGGAACTAACATTAGAACATTTTCAAGGCTGCTGCCTAAGAAAATTTTTCCCAAGCCCTTCGGGCTCCCAACACCAAAAGTTAGTAGCCCGAGTCATTTTTTCATGAGCCCAGAATTAATTAATTCAAAGTGAGGATGAATCACCTTGTGATAAGCTAGGCACCCGTTCAGGCTACTCGTTCAGAAATTTGGTCTCCCGCGCTCACAAGGAAGGTGCCCCATGCGACCAGGCACCCGTTAGGCAGCAGCCTTGATTTTCTCCCACTATGATTGGACAACACTTTTGAACAAATTTCCCCTTTTTGTTTGCTCTAGGCCTAGAAAAAACCTATTTAAGAATACTCTCTTTAATCATTGCTTCAATACTAAATGCTAGATTGATTTAGTCACTTTATCTACTTAATATACTTCACATATATACGTACTTAAATATATTGCTTTTGTATACATGCATATGTTAATGTGGTTTGACTAGTTGTATTTTATTTGCTTATTGTATGTCTATTTGTGTTAGCATTTCTTCTCTGTAACCACTTAATGAAGTATTACTTATATTTTTCCAACTGCTAGGGCAAAGTAATAATTTGCTATTTTTCCCTTTTCTCCTTATACTTGAATATTATTCACTTCTCATTTGTAAATTTGTTGAAGTCCTTGAAAGGCCCTGGAATTTAATTTTGGACTTCAAGGGCACTTGAAAAGCCTTTGAAAAAAAGGATTTTGTGGAAAACTGCTTGAAAACTTCTTAAATTTTTGCTTGGGTGAAAATTGTTGAGATTGTATCATGCTAAGATAAAGAGACATTTTAAAAATTGAGCCTCAAATTGACTATTGGGGAAACATAAAAACCAAAAATTATAATGCCTGTGCGTACACTTATAAACTTGCAGGATGTGGCTTAGTAGATTCATTTGGTGCAATGGAAGACTTAGTACATTGAACCATGTATACGTGCGATGTAATAATAATGCTAGGGCTAGTGAAGAAATGCTGATTGTATGCCTTAAAGAACAATTATCAGTCTGAAACAAATTTTGCGTGCAATTTCAAAGAAAAGTTGAAATATTAAGGACGGTGCCTACTATTGTTATTGCGCATGTGTTCTGCGCATCTCAAGATACTCGGATTTCCTATGGGTGGTGCTGGTTAATACAGTGATATTTTTGCGCGGGTTAAAACTATGCGGAGGAAGCAGAACTTAGCAAGTGCTCTTAGTATCCATAAAGAAATTGGGGGTAACCACGCATTTTTCAGAGAATTAAGCTTCAATTTAGAAAAGAACGCCTTACATTGCTTTGTATTTTAAAGCTTTTTTGATTAATTATTTCGAAAAATGCGTGGTTACCCCCAATTTTCTTTTTGGATTTCAATAACACTTGTTAAGATCTGCTTTTCCAGGCATATTCAGTAAACCGCGCAAAAATACCTTTGAATTAGTAGGCACCGTCCTTAAAATCCCACTTGTGACAGAACGCAAACTGCAGCTGCATTCCTGTTGTCACCAAACAACTTAGATTTCAACATTGATTCTTGCTTTTTTAAAAGAAAATTCCAGAGAGTTCAGTTATTCTTCTTCACGCGTGTGCCCACAACCCTACTGGAGTTGATCCAAAGGTACGTGTGTAGGCTCTAAATATACTTGAAGCTGAACATACATGCATGCGATCAGTCTGATCATCACTGAACAAATACTAGAAAGCAGCCACTTGCCAAAAACCCTGAGATGTGAGCCAAACTGAAATAGTGATAGGCCATTTTTACTGGCACTGAAAATACTGTTATTCCTTTATTATATTGTTTGATAGTACAAAGATGAGGTTGTATTCAGGGTTTATGGATAGGACTGGAGGAATTTGAAAAAAATTAAAAGGTCACATTCCTTCGTACATGTATAATATGTATTAGGTGCATTGGCAATACTTGACTACATTGTTACTTGAAAAACACGAGCTTGTAACACTGTTGTTACCCCCAACATCATCAGTGTGTTTCGACTTTAAAAACATTGTTGAGTCTTAAACTTGGGAAATACACACTAACAGTTATCCATTGACTGAACTGAGCTGAAGGTACATGGCCATCCCTTGTTCTTGCAATATAACATTAATTTTCTTTCGGTGAAATTCGTAACTTCTGTTTCTCTGTATAGGAAGAGGAGTGGAAGGAAATATCAAAAGTGATAAAGGTAACAAGAGGATTCCACATTATTGTG
>NC_090880.1:662264-664764 GCF_036669935.1 Montipora foliosa
AACGAGCACTAACCATGTAATAAAGTTAAACTAGACCGTCCGTGACGGTACACTGGGTTGCCTGTGGTACGTGCAGCGTTCCAGGCATTTTTTTTCAAGTTGGGGGGTCATTAAGACCATTTAAGGGGTTACCCAGAAGTCATACCAGCAGAGAGGTCCTCACACGTTCGTACGACGAAGCAGATCTTTTTCTGAGGTTAAAAACCTGGCTACCGGCTTATTAATTAATCACTTATCAGAAAGAAGAAATTCCTGTCCTCTTTAGAAAAAACAGACACGCATTGCTTACGTGTGGTAGTGAAGTAACACAGTGATTTATTCCATAATGTCGACTGAGCTGTGTGTTGTCTTCCAAACGATTCAAGTTGTCCTTGCGTAATATGTATCCCTAACAGTGCACGATATTGTTTTGGTATTGTCTATCATTGTAGTGCCATGATAGAAGTCTTAGGTAAATAGCCTGAGAAGACATGTGGTTACTAGCAAAGTACTGAACCCAGAAAGATTGAAAAAAATAAATGAGAAGTGAGAAACATTGGCTTCTGGGCTGACATGTTGATAATTTTCAAGTTCCCTCACAATTTCTTTGCACCACAATTTTGAGCGTGCCCTCTGAGCATCTGACAGCTTTGTAATACTAAGTTTACTAAAGTTAACCCATTGCGGCCGGGTTAGTATCTGGATGAGTGGCCTAAAACGTATACCCCTTGGTAAAACAGAAGCATTGGACCGAAAATACTATTAACGCTAACAAATGCGAACTCAGCAAGGTACAGATTTTGTTAGCTTGCTTTATGCAAAAGCAAATATTGATGCAAAAGTAAGTAAATAATGATACACAGTTTTTAGAAAGAGCAGAAGGAAGTTTCCAGGACGGTCGCTCGAGAATAACATATTTACGACATGAAAACAACATTAATTTTGAACCGTGAATATAGAATATAAAAAGTTACGATCAGCGACAAACATTTTGGGAGATCTTTGCTACGTTCAATTTTGTTATTGTACTTTTGGCTGCACAAATAAGTCGCAAAATCGAAAGTGACATCGCCAGAATTCAGCGGGCGCCGTGATTAAGTTATCGCGGCATGTTTACTCGCCAAACATTGAAGCATTTGTGTCAAGTGCTGGCAAGATACCGGGTTTTCGTAAGTTTCTTTTTCTGTCAAGTGTTATAAAGTTTGACAATAAATGAGCGAATTCAAAATAAAGATCACAATCACCCAACTCTTGAGGTTGACCATTGTTTCTGCAAAGTCAAGAATTTACTCTCCAAGACGAGGTTATTTATCACCAGGTAAAAATAGCAGCTACTTTATTATTCATGGGCGTCACAATTTTTGCTGATTTTGGGGCGCATTTTGTTGAAACTCAAGCATGCTTACAACAGACCTGTTTATTTTCGTGAACCCTTCCTGCTTACAGAACAATACTAAAATATCCTCCCGTATCACATTTCAACGTTCAGCTCGAAAATTCAATACACAACATGATATTATAATTCACAAAGGTAGAAAATATCACAGAATCCTTTTACAGCGAAACGAACAACATACTTGCTATTAGAGGCAAAAACCTCTTCCTATTTCATTGCGTGCACTCAATCGTGTCAAATTACCATGGACGCAACGTTCAAACCCTTTCCTGAAGAACCTTCTCCTTGAATAATGATGCTCAAAATAGTCGACAAGCTTTGTTTCAAATAATTCTTGACTGTCACATTTCCAATTTTTTTTTTACCTGACTTTGTTGAACCCATAAGTTACCAGATAATTTTCCATTTGGTTTCAGTGTCGTACATAACACTACACTCGTGATAAAATATTGGAAATACAGCTCACTTTGATTTCGGCTCGGCGGGCGAAAGATTGTTGTCGAAGTCCATTACTCGTCGCTTTTAAGATTCCAGATCATCATCGCCTGTCTTGTTCATCCAATTGACGTTCCCTTCTTGAGCTCCATGAGAGAATATTTTGTTGAAAGATGGACTAAAACGCCATTCGCGTTGCAATGACTTTCGACGCCATTGCTGGTTAACGAGAATAACAAAGTCACGAGGCAGAATGTTTATTTATATTTAATTAACGTAGCACAACAGAAAGACGCTAACCTCATTTTGACACGAAAATGCTTTACTATTGCCATAAAAACTATCCAATTAAGCTCGCATATTATAAAACATGATGAATTCATAAAGGCGACCTTTTCCAGCGAACAATTTTTTGAAACAAACAACATATTTGCTATTAGAGGCAAAAACCACTTCCTATTTCATTACGTGCGTGAAGAGAAAAAACTCAGTCGTGTCAAATATGCACAATAGTACAACAAACTAAAATTTCAGGAGCAAACCGTTTCCATGAAGAACCTTTTCCTTGAATAATGAAGCACAAAATAGACGACAAGCTTTCTTTCAAATAATTCTCGGCTGTCACATTTCCAATTATTTTTTTTACCTGAAGACTGTGCAGAGTTGATCACAGATCCACTTAAGGTGTTC
>NC_090880.1:672264-674764 GCF_036669935.1 Montipora foliosa
GAACAAGAAGATCAGAGACTGCCATGTTTACGATAAGCAGGTTTGTAGTTGTTCTCATTTTTTTATCTCGACAGACAACCATTATTATCAACGTATTTGCCAGAAGTGAAAAAGCAAGCAATATAGCGTAAGCAATTATCTTGCAGATTTTAACTTCAAGCGAATCTTCAGTACTGATGGCGCAATACAAGATTTGATGATCACTGACGTGGCCTGTCGTGTTGCTGGTATTCATCATTTTTCATTCACTTTGCAATACAAGCTGTGAAAACACCTGTAATAAATATCAAGCAAAGCAAGCCATTAAATATAATTTATCACAACTTATTATAAACGAATCTATATTTCACTTTCCCCGGCAAGAACCGACTACCTAAAAAGGGGCTTTAGCAACTCTCTGGAACAGTCAACCCTGCAATCTTAGACAAGTGAAATCTCTAAATCGTTTTAAGCAATTGTTAAACCTTCATTTTTAGTTTAGTAAGTAAAATACATGGTATTCATGGAAAACAGGTCTAGTTTAGTGTAACTTTATGAGTAGTATTTTACTGATGAGACTTTTTTCGTACATATATACTGTTAGGTAATTGTATTTTATATTGTACCAAATAAAAAACTGCTGATTTTTTACCGTGTTAAAATAAAGATTTGATCTTGATTTGACTAAACGTAGCTGAGCTTTGAGAAGAGCTGGTGACATGGAATTCTTTTTCAAATTAATAAACCAACAAATTTACTTCGCCGACAGAACTGGCTAAATCAGAGGCAGTGGAGCGTCTTGAAATTTGAGGAAAGGGGAAGGGAAGCTCATCGTATTCCAGGCAAATGCAAAGCGCAACAACCCCTTATAACTTTTTCCCCCAAAATGTCCTGAATTTGCATAGTTCGATGCATGCATGGCACACGTAACGTTTTTCAAACTTTTTTGGGTCTAGTGTGCATGCCTATGCCTCGAGGACAAGTCAAATATAGGCACATGCTGCTTGCATAATGGCCATTCTTCACTCAGTATCTATCCTAGAACAAATGTTTTGTTTTCACCTACCTAATGAATGGTTATCTTTTATTCCCCTGGAGCAGTTGAACTGACTATTCACTGATCTCAACACTCTGAGACGAGTTTGAAATGAAATGAAATGAAATGAAACCGTACATCCCTGGCTGAAATCCACGTTCCCTCTGTGGACGTGCTGAGCCAAGACTTCCCGTTTAGCTTTTGTCAAACGAAGAAACTGATAAATATGGTCCCACATTCAAGGTCCTAGGTTCTCGACTACAGCCTGAACAAAATTAAGATAGCTTAATTTCTTTCAGTTTTCGATTACATGATTTGACTGTTTTCTCGTAGTTCCTAGAGTCAAAGGGATGTTTTCACAGTCTATTGACGCCTTCCAAATGTGGTTCTGATGTCGCTTTGTCGCTCATTTTCCAGCCCACCTGTCGCCTGTTTGGTTAGAGATAATTGTCGCTGTCGCTTTTTCGCTGCAATGAAAATGTTCCCTAAACGTGCTTAATTTTTGCCTTCTGTATCTTGTCTAATTTGTATCCATAATCAAATGGTGACGAGTGAAATTAGGGAATATAAATGCTCGGGAAATTATTTGAATTTGGAAAAAACGCGCGTGAAATTATTCCGTAATTTCGCGCGAAAAAAATTAACGCTGAAATTTCGCACTTATGTCCAAAATTGCGAATTTTGCGAAAAATCACAAAAATCATAAACGCGTTGCAAAGAAGAAGACAAATCCCCAGGGAACTAGGGCTCGCGATTTTTGCCAAAATTGTGAAAAATCGCAATTTTCGCAAAAATCGTTAACATCCCAGAAATCGCGACTCTTGTCGCGGACTTGTGCGATTTTTCCGAAAATTGCGAATTTTGCAAAAAATCGCAAAAATCGCACAACACTGACAAGATAGAGAACACTTGTCCCATACGAGAGTTGCGATTTTGCAATTTTAACGATTTTTGCGAAAATTGCGAATTTTGCGAAAAATCGTTAAAATCGCAAAACACTGAAAAGAAAGCGAACACAAGGCCCCGACAAGAGTTGTGATTTGTCTGTGGGTCACAACCCCGAACAAGCAGGAGCCCAGACGACAGTTTGGTATATTACATCTTGGTAAACGAGTGCCAGCTAGCAAATGCTAACCGTTTTGCCGGGTAAGGAATTATTGAATTTCACTGCGCGTGTCAACCAACGAATTCAAAACCACTGAATCTTTAATCCTTAGTTTCTCAAAGCTTTTAAGCAGCGTAGCAGTCATTAGTAACTGAAAGCAATGAACTTTGAAAATAACTGGAACAAAAATTCACGATTTACTGAAAAGTGTCGTGTGTGGTGTGAATAAATAAAACAATTTGCTCTTTCCTAGTAAAAAGCGACAACTTCCAGACATTAAAAAAGAACCGTGAACAATAACACACGAATAGACCGAATACGTATCCTTAACGAAATTGCAATTGCTTCATTTACAGAAAGTGAATTCAAAAGCACATAAA
>NC_090880.1:679764-712264 GCF_036669935.1 Montipora foliosa
TCGAGCCGAAATCAAAGTGAGCTGTAGCTCTAATATTTTGCCAAGTGTGCTGTTATGTACAACACTGAAACCAAATGAACAATTCTCTGGTAACTCAGTATGGGTTCAACAAAGACAGAGAAGGAATTCATAACTGAAGTGGATCTGTTATCTCAGTTGTCTCGCTATTTGTATTTACCTGTTCTCAACTCTGCACAGTCTTCCGGTAACAATTGGAAATTTCACTATTTCAGTGGCGTCGAAAGTCATTGTAACGTGAATGACGTTTTAGTGGATCTTTAAACAAAATATGCCCTCATGGAGCTCAAGAATGGATTTTCAATTGGATGAACAAGACAGCGCTGAAAAATAAATATCTGGATTTTAAGCGACGAGTAATGGTCTTCGACAACAATTTCATTTTTCGCTTTTGGATATCAAGTGAGCTTTGTTTCTAATACTTTACTAACTTTGTATTTGTATTTGTATTCTTTTTTACCACTTGACAAACATAAGATACAATATATTTAACAAAATAAGTACAGTGAAAGATGAAGTGGAAAGGGCAAAGATATAGTAAACTAATTATATGCCCTTTAATTAAGTACATTTATTTTAGGATAAGAAGTAAACTAGAGAGGAAAGAGTAAGCGCATAGTAAATAAATATATAATGTTGGAATTATCAATACTGAGCAAAATAAAACTGGTAAAGTGCTTTTTAAACAGTTTTCTAGTTGGCTTGTTGCGTATAGATAAAGAAATATCATTCCAATAATAGCACCCTAAGATAGTTGGACAAATTTCTTATGTTTATTCTGAAAGATTCTGGAATTAGGTTTTGTTAGGATACACTTCGAGTAACGTAATTATGTTGCTCAGATACCAGAGACAAGGTTCGACGACTTCTTATTAATTAGGTGATCATAAAATAGTTGACACGTGTATAATTTAACAATGTCGGGAAGCTTAATGAAACCAAGGTTTACATAATGGGGAGTAATATGATCACAAAGTGGCACATTGTTGATAATTCTAACAACTTTGCTTTGTAGTCTCACCTGTTGTGACAATGGCGCCTCGTAATTATTGCCCCACAGTACGCAACCATAGGTTAGATAGGGGTATACAAGTGCATAATAGATACTTATCAGAGATTGAGATGTCACATGTGGTTTTAGTTCAGCGATAATATTGACACTTTTACTAATTCTACTACTAATATGATAAATATGCTCATGCCATGACAGGAAACAATCAATAATGAGCCCTAAATATTGAACACTATATGACTGTTCTAGGTACTGATCTGCTAATTTTAGAGGAGGATATAGATTAAAACTAATTTTTTGGCGTGGTTGAAAAACCAAGTATTTTGTCTTAATTAAATTCAGGGTTAATCTGTTTGAGCATAACCATTCATAAATAGCGGGCAATTCAGAGTTTTTCCTCTGAAGCAATACATCTAGGTCTTTCCCAGTTGCAGTTAAAGAAGTATCATCCGCAAATAGTCTTAGGAAAAAATAGTTGGTTGCTTTTTCAAAATCATTTATATAAGTAAAAAAAGAAAAGGGCCTAAGATCGACCCTTGAGGTACTCCGGAGTTTACTAAAAGAAAGTTAGACTCCATACCATTGACAAAAACTTTCTGCTTCCTGTTGCTTAGGTAAGAAATAAACAACTGATTTGCATTACCTCGTATACCATATAGGTCTAGTTTGGATAACAAAATAGAATGGTTTATTGTGTCAAATGCCTTGCTTAGGTCTAGAAAGAGCGATACAGCATACTTTTCTCCATCGAGGGCTTTCGTTATCTCATCTATTAAATCTACCAAGCAGTCAATTGTATTGTATCCAGATCGAAAGCCGTACTGATTAGTCACTAAGATATTTTTAGTCAGGCAATAGAATATCAGTTGATTGAGAATGCACCTCTCAAAAATTCTTCTTAATGCACAGAGAACTGATATGGGTCGGTAGTTACTGCATGAAGAACGAGAGCCTTGTTTGAAAATCGGGATAACCTTGGCAATTTTTAAACTATCTGGAAATATACCTTGTTTAAGTGTTAAGTTTATTATGTATGTCACTGGTCTAAATATTTCGAGTGCAGCAGAGGATAATAACAAAGGGTGAATCTTGTCATAACCAAACGATTTTTTACAATCGATGCTCTCTAAAAGTAAGAAGACCTCCACTTCACTTACCTTAGTAAAGCGAAAAATGCATCTTTTCCCCTTCAAAAAGGACGCGAAATGGCGATCTGCTTTAGGCAAGGTAGATGCAAGTTTAGTTGGAGCATTGCAGAAGTACTTGTTGATAGCACTTGATATAGAAGCTGGTTGGTGGAGATTTTACCGTTAACTTGTAAATTATCAATAATGGAAGATGGCCGCTTTTTATTTATTATGTATTATTATTTATTGTGTCGTCCGACCGACTCAGATTTTCGCGTTTTCAAAAAAAAAAAAAGTTACGCAGAAGGCAATCACACATTATTTCAAACAATTGTCACTTTAATCTGAAACAAGCGATTATTTGTTTTACAGATTTGTAGTTTTTACTTCATACTTCAGAGAACACTCACTCTCCGACAAGAGAGACTTTCTGTCCGTGTGATAGGAAAACACTTAAGCAGAGTTACTTTATTCGTTCCTACCGCCTGCCATCCGGCTCTTTTTGCAGCTTGCCACTGGTCTCTTGCCGACAGCGGCGCATTCCTGGCACACAGGGTTCACGACCTTGTAGATGGCTCTTGTCTCGTCGTTGATTCTTGCCTCTGGCTCCAAAGCGCCACACCAACAGCAAATTTCTTCAAATTTTCGGCATGAGTAATAGAGTTTATCGACAGGGTCAGCGCATGAAACATCTTGCCTGACAACGAAGACGCCGCTTAACTCATGATCTTCCGGAATTAATGGAGCCCCACAGCTGTATTGCAGCGCGTCGGTTATTTCACTGAGCCGCTCCATCTGTGCTGCTGTGGGCTTGGTGGCAGCAAATATGCACCTCCATTTCTTGCAGGCTACACATTCAATTGCATCACGAACACGCTCCTTCTTCATAAGGTGCTTTGACTTGTCGTCAACATTTGACTTTGCAGATGGGCGGTCAATCTCGCTGGTGTTTTGGCCAAACAAATCTTCAAAGGCTTTGTAATGTTCCTTTGAAGCATCTTTGTATTGTGGATCTGGCAGCCACATCAACTTCTTAAACGTGTCTAGCGACACCCTAGGAGCTTTGCACGAAGTGAAACACATCGACACCAAACGAGCCTGCTTTGACTGCCTGCATTAGCATGACAAGTCCCTCTATGCTTTTGACCTGCTGAATGGCTGAATTCACAAGCTGTTGAATGTGAGGAGGAAGGCATTCCACTTTTGACTGAATTTCTTCCAAGGCTTGCTCTTTATGGACCTAGATGGAGGAGCTTGATCGCACTTCTTGATCTGAAACGAATACTGCCTTGCTCTGAAATGCTTCTTAGACCAGGCTTGTAGGTCATCCTTTTTAAGCAATTCAGATTTCTGGCCAATTCCCAATTGTAGAGTGGGATCAATGTCGTGGACAAACGCGAACTGGCGTCTCAGATCCTCGTCAGAAAAAGTTTCAAGGATCTTGAACTTCTGTCCTTTGAGAGATAATTTCTCAAAGCGATCTTGAATGAGGCCAGTGACGTTCTTTAAGCTAGATTGTATGGCCGCCTTCAATTCCCCATCTCCGTCTGCCTTCTCTCGGATTTCCTTCATGTTAGAACAACGACGCAATAGCTTCTCATTGCGCGAGTCCATGCATTTCATCCCTGGCCAATGAGACTCCATACAGAGCTATGTTGAGTATTGACATGATCCTCTCAAGCGGATTTGCCCAGGAATTTCCAGGACAGGTGTTGATGGCTACCAGCATGTCAAGATTATGACGCTGAAATGACGAAATGAGAGCAACTTGAGTCTGTCCATGTCGTACGTTGTGGTCAGGTCCACCATCTGCGACACTGGCTAGAATAGGCGCTCCAGATTCTTCCACAACTGGTGAACTTTCGGCTGCATGCGTTTTCTGATTTTGGGTCGGTCGGTCTGTCGGAAAAGAAAAAAAAAACAAATAAAATTGGAATAGGAGTCTGGAGCTAGGAGGCCCGGTACCTCAGCATAATATCCGTGGAACCTGGAAACAACAAGGTGTGGTTACAAAGCCAACATGGCGGCAATGGAAGAAGGAAAAATCGATGTCGTTGTTAAAATCAAACGAGAACAGGGAAAACAGGATGAACCACCAAAACTGCACACTGATCTGCCAGTGAATCTCGTCCAACAGCGCTCGATCACGATTTCTGCCGATTACACGTAACTCCAAGTGTAACCCTTGTACCAGCCATTCCTGACATTTGTTCGGAGTCATTTTACCAGGGCCAAGTGTACGTGGCAGTAAGAGATTCCATTTATCAGTCCTCTTCAGCTTTACGACATGCAGCCGAACGTTCACCAGTTGTGGAAGAATCTGGAGCGCCTATTCTAGCCAGTGTCGCAGATGGTGGACCTGACCACAACGTACGACATGGACAGACTCAAGTTGCTCTCATTTCGTCATTTCAGCGTCATAATCTTGACATGCTGGTAGCCATCAACACCTGTCCTGGAAATTTCTGGGCAAATCCGCCTGAGAGGATCATGTCAATACTCAACATAGCTCTGTATGGAGTCTCATTGGCCAGGGATGAAATGCATGGACTCGCGCAATGAGAAGCTATTGCGTCGTTGTTCTAACATGAAGGAAATCCGAGAGAAGGCAGACGGAGATGGGGAATTGAAGGCGGCCATACAATCTAGCTTAAAGAACGTCACTGGCCTCATTCAAGATCGCTTTGAGAAATTATCTCTCAAAGGACAGAAGTTCAAGATCCTTGAAACTTTTTCTGACGAGGATCTGAGACGCCAGTTCGCGTTTGTCCACGACATTGATCCCACTCTACAATTGGGAATTGGCCAGAAATCTGAATTGCTTAAAAAGGATGACCTACAAGCCTGGTCTAAGAAGCATTTCAGAGCAAGGCAGTATTCGTTTCAGATCAAGAAGTGCGATCAAGCTCCTCCATCTGAGGTCCATAAAGAGAAAGCCTTGGAAGAAATTCAGTTAAAAGTGGAATGCCTTCCTCCTCACATTCAACAGCTTGTGAATTCAGCCATTCAGCAGGTCAAAAGCATAGAGGGACTTGTCATGCTAATGCAGGCAGTCAAAGCAGGCTCGTTTGGTGTCGATGAGGTTCGTGTCGCACTGGATTTGCAAAGTTTCACTTCGTGCAAAGCTCCTAGGGTGTCGCTAGACACGTTTAAGAAGTTGATGTGGCTTCCAGATCCACAATACAAAGATGCTTCAAAGGAACATTACAAAGCCTTTGAAGATTTGTTTGGCCAAAACACCAGCGAGATTGACCGCCCATCTGCAAAGTCAAATGTTGACGACAAGTCAAAGCACCTTATGAAGAAGGAGCGTGTTCGTGATGCAATTGAATGTGTCGCCTGCAAGAAATGGAGGTGCATATTTGCTGCCACCAAGCCCACAGCAGCACAGATGGAGCGGCTCAGTGAAATAACCGACGCGCTGCAATACAGCTGTGGGGCTCCATTAATTCCGGAAGATCATGAGTTAAGCGGCGTCTTCGTTGTCAGGCAAGATGTTTCATGCGCTGACCCGGTCGATAAACTCTATTACTCATGCCGAAAATTTGAAGAAATTTGCTGTTGGTGTGGCGCTTTGGAGCCAGAGGCAAGAATCAACGACGAGACAAGAGCCATCTACAAGGTCGTGAACCCTGTGTGCCAGGAATGCGCCGCTGTCGGCAAGAGACCAGTGGCAAGCTGCAAAAAGAGCCGGATGGCAGGCGGTAGGAACGAATAAAGTAACTCTGCTTAAGTGTTTTCCTATCACACGGACAGAAAGTCTCTCTTGTCGGAGAGTGAGTGTTCTCTGAAGTATGAAGTAAAAACTACAAATCTGTAAAACAAATAATCGCTTGTTTCAGATTAAAGTGACAGTTGTTTGAAATAATGTGTGATTGCCTTCTGCGTAACTGCGTAACGAAATAGAGAAAAAAAGGGGATGGCCTTAGACAGAAAAATGGTATGCAAAACTTGCTCAAATTCGTCAAGAAATTCACGTTGGGACCTATTAGGTGGGTTGTAAATGACACCTATTAGCAAGTCTTGTGTGTCAACCCATATATTTTCAATATCATCTATTTTTAAATCACCTCTTAACATATAGATAATATTTGACTTTAGATATAAAGCAACCCCGCCGCCATTTGAAAATTTACGGTTATCTGATTTTACTAACTTGGTATTACATAAAACACTGAAATCAAATAGCAATTTTTTTTAATGGAATTAACAAACATTGAAGGAATCGAACGCCTTGAATGCATCACAGTGTTTACTAAGTCGCATCTTAGTTGTCTCGCAATTTACATTTACAGGTATTTTGTACTCAACTCTGCAAAGGTGTAAAAAATTTGGAAATGTGACATTGAAGAATTATTTGAATGAAAGTTGTTGTCTCTTTTGTGCTTCATTATTTACGGCCAAGGTTCCGATTCGAAAAGGGTCTGATGTGAACTGTCAAAAATTTATTTAATTGCATCTCTTGTTTGCACGCACGCAATTGAAATAGGAAGGTTTTTTTGCCACTAATGTAGCGCTTGTATCGGTGGCGTTACGATTGCGTTACTTTGTTTGTGGTCACGTTAAGGCACGCGCAGTGAAGCGTAGTGCGACCTAGTGCCTTTAGCATTTCTTTACGATAGCACCAGAAGTTTCTTTAGTTTGTTGTGATATTTCTTCCTGTGTACGTTGTTCGCCCCAAGATCGGGATAGAGGTATGCACATCATGTTATTAGTTTTTAATTACTGGGTTGCCGTATGGCAACAGCACACACCAACAGCAAATTTCTTCAAATTTTCGGCATGAGTAATAGAGTTTATCGACAGGGTCAGCGCATGAAACATCTTGCCTGACAACGAAGACGCCGCTTAACTCATGATCTTCCGGAATTAATGGAGCCCCACAGCTGTATTGCAGCGCGTCGGTTATTTCACTGAGCCGCTCCATCTGTGCTGCTGTGGGCTTGGTGGCAGCAAATATGCACCTCCATTTCTTGCAGGCTACACATTCAATTGCATCACGAACACGCTCCTTCTTCATAAGGTGCTTTGACTTGTCGTCAACATTTGACTTTGCAGATGGGCGGTCAATCTCGCTGGTGTTTTGGCCAAACAAATCTTCAAAGGCTTTGTAATGTTCCTTTGAAGCATCTTTGTATTGTGGATCTGGCAGCCACATCAACTTCTTAAACGTGTCTAGCGACACCCTAGGAGCTTTGCACGAAGTGAAACACATCGACACCAAACGAGCCTGCTTTGACTGCCTGCATTAGCATGACAAGTCCCTCTATGCTTTTGACCTGCTGAATGGCTGAATTCACAAGCTGTTGAATGTGAGGAGGAAGGCATTCCACTTTTGACTGAATTTCTTCCAAGGCTTGCTCTTTATGGACCTAGATGGAGGAGCTTGATCGCACTTCTTGATCTGAAACGAATACTGCCTTGCTCTGAAATGCTTCTTAGACCAGGCTTGTAGGTCATCCTTTTTAAGCAATTCAGATTTCTGGCCAATTCCCAATTGTAGAGTGGGATCAATGTCGTGGACAAACGCGAACTGGCGTCTCAGATCCTCGTCAGAAAAAGTTTCAAGGATCTTGAACTTCTGTCCTTTGAGAGATAATTTCTCAAAGCGATCTTGAATGAGGCCAGTGACGTTCTTTAAGCTAGATTGTATGGCCGCCTTCAATTCCCCATCTCCGTCTGCCTTCTCTCGGATTTCCTTCATGTTAGAACAACGACGCAATAGCTTCTCATTGCGCGAGTCCATGCATTTCATCCCTGGCCAATGAGACTCCATACAGAGCTATGTTGAGTATTGACATGATCCTCTCAAGCGGATTTGCCCAGGAATTTCCAGGACAGGTGTTGATGGCTACCAGCATGTCAAGATTATGACGCTGAAATGACGAAATGAGAGCAACTTGAGTCTGTCCATGTCGTACGTTGTGGTCAGGTCCACCATCTGCGACACTGGCTAGAATAGGCGCTCCAGATTCTTCCACAACTGGTGAACTTTCGGCTGCATGCGTTTTCTGATTTTGGGTCGGTCGGTCTGTCGGAAAAGAAAAAAAAACAAATAAAATTGGAATAGGAGTCTGGAGCTAGGAGGCCCGGTACCTCAGCATAATATCCGTGGAACCTGGAAACAACAAGGTGTGGTTACAAAGCCAACATGGCGGCAATGGAAGAAGGAAAAATCGATGTCGTTGTTAAAATCAAACGAGAACAGGGAAAACAGGATGAACCACCAAAACTGCACACTGATCTGCCAGTGAATCTCGTCCAACAGCGCTCGATCACGATTTCTGCCGATTACACGTAACTCCAAGTGTAACCCTTGTACCAGCCATTCCTGACATTTGTTCGGAGTCATTTTACCAGGGCCAAGTGTACGTGGCAGTAAGAGATTCCATTTATCAGTCCTCTTCAGCTTTACGACATGCAGCCGAACGTTCACCAGTTGTGGAAGAATCTGGAGCGCCTATTCTAGCCAGTGTCGCAGATGGTGGACCTGACCACAACGTACGACATGGACAGACTCAAGTTGCTCTCATTTCGTCATTTCAGCGTCATAATCTTGACATGCTGGTAGCCATCAACACCTGTCCTGGAAATTTCTGGGCAAATCCGCCTGAGAGGATCATGTCAATACTCAACATAGCTCTGTATGGAGTCTCATTGGCCAGGGATGAAATGCATGGACTCGCGCAATGAGAAGCTATTGCGTCGTTGTTCTAACATGAAGGAAATCCGAGAGAAGGCAGACGGAGATGGGGAATTGAAGGCGGCCATACAATCTAGCTTAAAGAACGTCACTGGCCTCATTCAAGATCGCTTTGAGAAATTATCTCTCAAAGGACAGAAGTTCAAGATCCTTGAAACTTTTTCTGACGAGGATCTGAGACGCCAGTTCGCGTTTGTCCACGACATTGATCCCACTCTACAATTGGGAATTGGCCAGAAATCTGAATTGCTTAAAAAGGATGACCTACAAGCCTGGTCTAAGAAGCATTTCAGAGCAAGGCAGTATTCGTTTCAGATCAAGAAGTGCGATCAAGCTCCTCCATCTGAGGTCCATAAAGAGAAAGCCTTGGAAGAAATTCAGTTAAAAGTGGAATGCCTTCCTCCTCACATTCAACAGCTTGTGAATTCAGCCATTCAGCAGGTCAAAAGCATAGAGGGACTTGTCATGCTAATGCAGGCAGTCAAAGCAGGCTCGTTTGGTGTCGATGAGGTTCGTGTCGCACTGGATTTGCAAAGTTTCACTTCGTGCAAAGCTCCTAGGGTGTCGCTAGACACGTTTAAGAAGTTGATGTGGCTTCCAGATCCACAATACAAAGATGCTTCAAAGGAACATTACAAAGCCTTTGAAGATTTGTTTGGCCAAAACACCAGCGAGATTGACCGCCCATCTGCAAAGTCAAATGTTGACGACAAGTCAAAGCACCTTATGAAGAAGGAGCGTGTTCGTGATGCAATTGAATGTGTCGCCTGCAAGAAATGGAGGTGCATATTTGCTGCCACCAAGCCCACAGCAGCACAGATGGAGCGGCTCAGTGAAATAACCGACGCGCTGCAATACAGCTGTGGGGCTCCATTAATTCCGGAAGATCATGAGTTAAGCGGCGTCTTCGTTGTCAGGCAAGATGTTTCATGCGCTGACCCGGTCGATAAACTCTATTACTCATGCCGAAAATTTGAAGAAATTTGCTGTTGGTGTGGCGCTTTGGAGCCAGAGGCAAGAATCAACGACGAGACAAGAGCCATCTACAAGGTCGTGAACCCTGTGTGCCAGGAATGCGCCGCTGTCGGCAAGAGACCAGTGGCAAGCTGCAAAAAGAGCCGGATGGCAGGCGGTAGGAACGAATAAAGTAACTCTGCTTAAGTGTTTTCCTATCACACGGACAGAAAGTCTCTCTTGTCGGAGAGTGAGTGTTCTCTGAAGTATGAAGTAAAAACTACAAATCTGTAAAACAAATAATCGCTTGTTTCAGATTAAAGTGACAGTTGTTTGAAATAATGTGTGATTGCCTTCTGCGTAACTGCGTAACGAAATAGAGAAAAAAAGGGGATGGCCTTAGACAGAAAAATGGTATGCAAAACTTGCTCAAATTCGTCAAGAAATTCACGTTGGGACCTATTAGGTGGGTTGTAAATGACACCTATTAGCAAGTCTTGTGTGTCAACCCATATATTTTCAATATCATCTATTTTTAAATCACCTCTTAACATATAGATAATATTTGACTTTAGATATAAAGCAACCCCGCCGCCATTTGAAAATTTACGGTTATCTGATTTTACTAACTTGGTATTACATAAAACACTGAAATCAAATAGCAATTTTTTTTAATGGAATTAACAAACATTGAAGGAATCGAACGCCTTGAATGCATCACAGTGTTTACTAAGTCGCATCTTAGTTGTCTCGCAATTTACATTTACAGGTATTTTGTACTCAACTCTGCAAAGGTGTAAAAAATTTGGAAATGTGACATTGAAGAATTATTTGAATGAAAGTTGTTGTCTCTTTTGTGCTTCATTATTTACGGCCAAGGTTCCGATTCGAAAAGGGTCTGATGTGAACTGTCAAAAATTTATTTAATTGCATCTCTTGTTTGCACGCACGCAATTGAAATAGGAAGGTTTTTTTGCCACTAATGTAGCGCTTGTATCGGTGGCGTTACGATTGCGTTACTTTGTTTGTGGTCACGTTAAGGCACGCGCAGTGAAGCGTAGTGCGACCTAGTGCCTTTAGCATTTCTTTACGATAGCACCAGAAGTTTCTTTAGTTTGTTGTGATATTTCTTCCTGTGTACGTTGTTCGCCCCAAGATCGGGATAGAGGTATGCACATCATGTTATTAGTTTTTAATTACTGGGTTGCCGTATGGCAACAGCACACACCAACAGCAAATTTCTTCAAATTTTCGGCATGAGTAATAGAGTTTATCGACAGGGTCAGCGCATGAAACATCTTGCCTGACAACGAAGACGCCGCTTAACTCATGATCTTCCGGAATTAATGGAGCCCCACAGCTGTATTGCAGCGCGTCGGTTATTTCACTGAGCCGCTCCATCTGTGCTGCTGTGGGCTTGGTGGCAGCAAATATGCACCTCCATTTCTTGCAGGCTACACATTCAATTGCATCACGAACACGCTCCTTCTTCATAAGGTGCTTTGACTTGTCGTCAACATTTGACTTTGCAGATGGGCGGTCAATCTCGCTGGTGTTTTGGCCAAACAAATCTTCAAAGGCTTTGTAATGTTCCTTTGAAGCATCTTTGTATTGTGGATCTGGAAGCCACATCAACTTCTTAAACGTGTCTAGCGACACCCTAGGAGCTTTGCACGAAGTGAAACTTTGCAAATCCAGTGCGACACGAACCTCATCGACACCAAACGAGCCTGCTTTGACTGCCTGCATTAGCATGACAAGTCCCTCTATGCTTTTGACCTGCTGAATGGCTGAATTCACAAGCTGTTGAATGTGAGGAGGAAGGCATTCCACTTTTGACTGAATTTCTTCCAAGGCTTGCTCTTTATGGACCTAGATGGAGGAGCTTGATCGCACTTCTTGATCTGAAACGAATACTGCCTTGCTCTGAAATGCTTCTTAGACCAGGCTTGTAGGTCATCCTTTTTAAGCAATTCAGATTTCTGGCCAATTCCCAATTGTAGAGTGGGATCAATGTCGTGGACAAACGCGAACTGGCGTCTCAGATCCTCGTCAGAAAAAGTTTCAAGGATCTTGAACTTCTGTCCTTTGAGAGATAATTTCTCAAAGCGATCTTGAATGAGGCCAGTGACGTTCTTTAAGCTAGATTGTATGGCCGCCTTCAATTCCCCATCTCCGTCTGCCTTCTCTCGGATTTCCTTCATGTTAGAACAACGACGCAATAGCTTCTCATTGCGCGAGTCCATGCATTTCATCCCTGGCCAATGAGACTCCATACAGAGCTATGTTGAGTATTGACATGATCCTCTCAAGCGGATTTGCCCAGGAATTTCCAGGACAGGTGTTGATGGCTACCAGCATGTCAAGATTATGACGCTGAAATGACGAAATGAGAGCAACTTGAGTCTGTCCATGTCGTACGTTGTGGTCAGGTCCACCATCTGCGACACTGGCTAGAATAGGCGCTCCAGATTCTTCCACAACTGGTGAACTTTCGGCTGCATGCGTTTTCTGATTTTGGGTCGGTCGGTCTGTCGGAAAAGAAAAAAAAAACAAATAAAATTGGAATAGGAGTCTGGAGCTAGGAGGCCCGGTACCTCAGCATAATATCCGTGGAACCTGGAAACAACAAGGTGTGGTTACAAAGCCAACATGGCGGCAATGGAAGAAGGAAAAATCGATGTCGTTGTTAAAATCAAACGAGAACAGGGAAAACAGGATGAACCACCAAAACTGCACACTGATCTGCCAGTGAATCTCGTCCAACAGCGCTCGATCACGATTTCTGCCGATTACACGTAACTCCAAGTGTAACCCTTGTACCAGCCATTCCTGACATTTGTTCGGAGTCATTTTACCAGGGCCAAGTGTACGTGGCAGTAAGAGATTCCATTTATCAGTCCTCTTCAGCTTTACGACATGCAGCCGAACGTTCACCAGTTGTGGAAGAATCTGGAGCGCCTATTCTAGCCAGTGTCGCAGATGGTGGACCTGACCACAACGTACGACATGGACAGACTCAAGTTGCTCTCATTTCGTCATTTCAGCGTCATAATCTTGACATGCTGGTAGCCATCAACACCTGTCCTGGAAATTTCTGGGCAAATCCGCCTGAGAGGATCATGTCAATACTCAACATAGCTCTGTATGGAGTCTCATTGGCCAGGGATGAAATGCATGGACTCGCGCAATGAGAAGCTATTGCGTCGTTGTTCTAACATGAAGGAAATCCGAGAGAAGGCAGACGGAGATGGGGAATTGAAGGCGGCCATACAATCTAGCTTAAAGAACGTCACTGGCCTCATTCAAGATCGCTTTGAGAAATTATCTCTCAAAGGACAGAAGTTCAAGATCCTTGAAACTTTTTCTGACGAGGATCTGAGACGCCAGTTCGCGTTTGTCCACGACATTGATCCCACTCTACAATTGGGAATTGGCCAGAAATCTGAATTGCTTAAAAAGGATGACCTACAAGCCTGGTCTAAGAAGCATTTCAGAGCAAGGCAGTATTCGTTTCAGATCAAGAAGTGCGATCAAGCTCCTCCATCTGAGGTCCATAAAGAGAAAGCCTTGGAAGAAATTCAGTCAAAAGTGGAATGCCTTCCTCCTCACATTCAACAGCTTGTGAATTCAGCCATTCAGCAGGTCAAAAGCATAGAGGGACTTGTCATGCTAATGCAGGCAGTCAAAGCAGGCTCGTTTGGTGTCGATGAGGTTCGTGTCGCACTGGATTTGCAAAGTTTCACTTCGTGCAAAGCTCCTAGGGTGTCGCTAGACACGTTTAAGAAGTTGATGTGGCTTCCAGATCCACAATACAAAGATGCTTCAAAGGAACATTACAAAGCCTTTGAAGATTTGTTTGGCCAAAACACCAGCGAGATTGACCGCCCATCTGCAAAGTCAAATGTTGACGACAAGTCAAAGCACCTTATGAAGAAGGAGCGTGTTCGTGATGCAATTGAATGTGTCGCCTGCAAGAAATGGAGGTGCATATTTGCTGCCACCAAGCCCACAGCAGCACAGATGGAGCGGCTCAGTGAAATAACCGACGCGCTGCAATACAGCTGTGGGGCTCCATTAATTCCGGAAGATCATGAGTTAAGCGGCGTCTTCGTTGTCAGGCAAGATGTTTCATGCGCTGACCCGGTCGATAAACTCTATTACTCATGCCGAAAATTTGAAGAAATTTGCTGTTGGTGTGGCGCTTTGGAGCCAGAGGCAAGAATCAACGACGAGACAAGAGCCATCTACAAGGTCGTGAACCCTGTGTGCCAGGAATGCGCCGCTGTCGGCAAGAGACCAGTGGCAAGCTGCAAAAAGAGCCGGATGGCAGGCGGTAGGAACGAATAAAGTAACTCTGCTTAAGTGTTTTCCTATCACACGGACAGAAAGTCTCTCTTGTCGGAGAGTGAGTGTTCTCTGAAGTATGAAGTAAAAACTACAAATCTGTAAAACAAATAATCGCTTGTTTCAGATTAAAGTGACAGTTGTTTGAAATAATGTGTGATTGCCTTCTGCGTAACTGCGTAACGAAATAGAGAAAAAAAGGGGATGGCCTTAGACAGAAAAATGGTATGCAAAACTTGCTCAAATTCGTCAAGAAATTCACGTTGGGACCTATTAGGTGGGTTGTAAATGACACCTATTAGCAAGTCTTGTGTGTCAACCCATATATTTTCAATATCATCTATTTTTAAATCACCTCTTAACATATAGATAATATTTGACTTTAGATATAAAGCAACCCCGCCGCCATTTGAAAATTTACGGTTATCTGATTTTACTAACTTGGTATTACATAAAACACTGAAATCAAATAGCAATTTTTTTTAATGGAATTAACAAACATTGAAGGAATCGAACGCCTTGAATGCATCACAGTGTTTACTAAGTCGCATCTTAGTTGTCTCGCAATTTACATTTACAGGTATTTTGTACTCAACTCTGCAAAGGTGTAAAAAATTTGGAAATGTGACATTGAAGAATTATTTGAATGAAAGTTGTTGTCTCTTTTGTGCTTCATTATTTACGGCCAAGGTTCCGATTCGAAAAGGGTCTGATGTGAACTGTCAAAAATTTATTTAATTGCATCTCTTGTTTGCACGCACGCAATTGAAATAGGAAGGTTTTTTTGCCACTAATGTAGCGCTTGTATCGGTGGCGTTACGATTGCGTTACTTTGTTTGTGGTCACGTTAAGGCACGCGCAGTGAAGCGTAGTGCGACCTAGTGCCTTTAGCATTTCTTTACGATAGCACCAGAAGTTTCTTTAGTTTGTTGTGATATTTCTTCCTGTGTACGTTGTTCGCCCCAAGATCGGGATAGAGGTATGCACATCATGTTATTAGTTTTTAATTACTGGGTTGCCGTATGGCAACAGCACACACCAACAGCAAATTTCTTCAAATTTTCGGCATGAGTAATAGAGTTTATCGACAGGGTCAGCGCATGAAACATCTTGCCTGACAACGAAGACGCCGCTTAACTCATGATCTTCCGGAATTAATGGAGCCCCACAGCTGTATTGCAGCGCGTCGGTTATTTCACTGAGCCGCTCCATCTGTGCTGCTGTGGGCTTGGTGGCAGCAAATATGCACCTCCATTTCTTGCAGGCTACACATTCAATTGCATCACGAACACGCTCCTTCTTCATAAGGTGCTTTGACTTGTCGTCAACATTTGACTTTGCAGATGGGCGGTCAATCTCGCTGGTGTTTTGGCCAAACAAATCTTCAAAGGCTTTGTAATGTTCCTTTGAAGCATCTTTGTATTGTGGATCTGGCAGCCACATCAACTTCTTAAACGTGTCTAGCGACACCCTAGGAGCTTTGCACGAAGTGAAACACATCGACACCAAACGAGCCTGCTTTGACTGCCTGCATTAGCATGACAAGTCCCTCTATGCTTTTGACCTGCTGAATGGCTGAATTCACAAGCTGTTGAATGTGAGGAGGAAGGCATTCCACTTTTGACTGAATTTCTTCCAAGGCTTGCTCTTTATGGACCTAGATGGAGGAGCTTGATCGCACTTCTTGATCTGAAACGAATACTGCCTTGCTCTGAAATGCTTCTTAGACCAGGCTTGTAGGTCATCCTTTTTAAGCAATTCAGATTTCTGGCCAATTCCCAATTGTAGAGTGGGATCAATGTCGTGGACAAACGCGAACTGGCGTCTCAGATCCTCGTCAGAAAAAGTTTCAAGGATCTTGAACTTCTGTCCTTTGAGAGATAATTTCTCAAAGCGATCTTGAATGAGGCCAGTGACGTTCTTTAAGCTAGATTGTATGGCCGCCTTCAATTCCCCATCTCCGTCTGCCTTCTCTCGGATTTCCTTCATGTTAGAACAACGACGCAATAGCTTCTCATTGCGCGAGTCCATGCATTTCATCCCTGGCCAATGAGACTCCATACAGAGCTATGTTGAGTATTGACATGATCCTCTCAAGCGGATTTGCCCAGGAATTTCCAGGACAGGTGTTGATGGCTACCAGCATGTCAAGATTATGACGCTGAAATGACGAAATGAGAGCAACTTGAGTCTGTCCATGTCGTACGTTGTGGTCAGGTCCACCATCTGCGACACTGGCTAGAATAGGCGCTCCAGATTCTTCCACAACTGGTGAACTTTCGGCTGCATGCGTTTTCTGATTTTGGGTCGGTCGGTCTGTCGGAAAAGAAAAAAAAAACAAATAAAATTGGAATAGGAGTCTGGAGCTAGGAGGCCCGGTACCTCAGCATAATATCCGTGGAACCTGGAAACAACAAGGTGTGGTTACAAAGCCAACATGGCGGCAATGGAAGAAGGAAAAATCGATGTCGTTGTTAAAATCAAACGAGAACAGGGAAAACAGGATGAACCACCAAAACTGCACACTGATCTGCCAGTGAATCTCGTCCAACAGCGCTCGATCACGATTTCTGCCGATTACACGTAACTCCAAGTGTAACCCTTGTACCAGCCATTCCTGACATTTGTTCGGAGTCATTTTACCAGGGCCAAGTGTACGTGGCAGTAAGAGATTCCATTTATCAGTCCTCTTCAGCTTTACGACATGCAGCCGAACGTTCACCAGTTGTGGAAGAATCTGGAGCGCCTATTCTAGCCAGTGTCGCAGATGGTGGACCTGACCACAACGTACGACATGGACAGACTCAAGTTGCTCTCATTTCGTCATTTCAGCGTCATAATCTTGACATGCTGGTAGCCATCAACACCTGTCCTGGAAATTTCTGGGCAAATCCGCCTGAGAGGATCATGTCAATACTCAACATAGCTCTGTATGGAGTCTCATTGGCCAGGGATGAAATGCATGGACTCGCGCAATGAGAAGCTATTGCGTCGTTGTTCTAACATGAAGGAAATCCGAGAGAAGGCAGACGGAGATGGGGAATTGAAGGCGGCCATACAATCTAGCTTAAAGAACGTCACTGGCCTCATTCAAGATCGCTTTGAGAAATTATCTCTCAAAGGACAGAAGTTCAAGATCCTTGAAACTTTTTCTGACGAGGATCTGAGACGCCAGTTCGCGTTTGTCCACGACATTGATCCCACTCTACAATTGGGAATTGGCCAGAAATCTGAATTGCTTAAAAAGGATGACCTACAAGCCTGGTCTAAGAAGCATTTCAGAGCAAGGCAGTATTCGTTTCAGATCAAGAAGTGCGATCAAGCTCCTCCATCTGAGGTCCATAAAGAGAAAGCCTTGGAAGAAATTCAGTTAAAAGTGGAATGCCTTCCTCCTCACATTCAACAGCTTGTGAATTCAGCCATTCAGCAGGTCAAAAGCATAGAGGGACTTGTCATGCTAATGCAGGCAGTCAAAGCAGGCTCGTTTGGTGTCGATGAGGTTCGTGTCGCACTGGATTTGCAAAGTTTCACTTCGTGCAAAGCTCCTAGGGTGTCGCTAGACACGTTTAAGAAGTTGATGTGGCTTCCAGATCCACAATACAAAGATGCTTCAAAGGAACATTACAAAGCCTTTGAAGATTTGTTTGGCCAAAACACCAGCGAGATTGACCGCCCATCTGCAAAGTCAAATGTTGACGACAAGTCAAAGCACCTTATGAAGAAGGAGCGTGTTCGTGATGCAATTGAATGTGTCGCCTGCAAGAAATGGAGGTGCATATTTGCTGCCACCAAGCCCACAGCAGCACAGATGGAGCGGCTCAGTGAAATAACCGACGCGCTGCAATACAGCTGTGGGGCTCCATTAATTCCGGAAGATCATGAGTTAAGCGGCGTCTTCGTTGTCAGGCAAGATGTTTCATGCGCTGACCCGGTCGATAAACTCTATTACTCATGCCGAAAATTTGAAGAAATTTGCTGTTGGTGTGGCGCTTTGGAGCCAGAGGCAAGAATCAACGACGAGACAAGAGCCATCTACAAGGTCGTGAACCCTGTGTGCCAGGAATGCGCCGCTGTCGGCAAGAGACCAGTGGCAAGCTGCAAAAAGAGCCGGATGGCAGGCGGTAGGAACGAATAAAGTAACTCTGCTTAAGTGTTTTCCTATCACACGGACAGAAAGTCTCTCTTGTCGGAGAGTGAGTGTTCTCTGAAGTATGAAGTAAAAACTACAAATCTGTAAAACAAATAATCGCTTGTTTCAGATTAAAGTGACAGTTGTTTGAAATAATGTGTGATTGCCTTCTGCGTAACTGCGTAACGAAATAGAGAAAAAAAGGGGATGGCCTTAGACAGAAAAATGGTATGCAAAACTTGCTCAAATTCGTCAAGAAATTCACGTTGGGACCTATTAGGTGGGTTGTAAATGACACCTATTAGCAAGTCTTGTGTGTCAACCCATATATTTTCAATATCATCTATTTTTAAATCACCTCTTAACATATAGATAATATTTGACTTTAGATATAAAGCAACCCCGCCGCCATTTGAAAATTTACGGTTATCTGATTTTACTAACTTGGTATTACATAAAACACTGAAATCAAATAGCAATTTTTTTTAATGGAATTAACAAACATTGAAGGAATCGAACGCCTTGAATGCATCACAGTGTTTACTAAGTCGCATCTTAGTTGTCTCGCAATTTACATTTACAGGTATTTTGTACTCAACTCTGCAAAGGTGTAAAAAATTTGGAAATGTGACATTGAAGAATTATTTGAATGAAAGTTGTTGTCTCTTTTGTGCTTCATTATTTACGGCCAAGGTTCCGATTCGAAAAGGGTCTGATGTGAACTGTCAAAAATTTATTTAATTGCATCTCTTGTTTGCACGCACGCAATTGAAATAGGAAGGTTTTTTTGCCACTAATGTAGCGCTTGTATCGGTGGCGTTACGATTGCGTTACTTTGTTTGTGGTCACGTTAAGGCACGCGCAGTGAAGCGTAGTGCGACCTAGTGCCTTTAGCATTTCTTTACGATAGCACCAGAAGTTTCTTTAGTTTGTTGTGATATTTCTTCCTGTGTACGTTGTTCGCCCCAAGATCGGGATAGAGGTATGCACATCATGTTATTAGTTTTTAATTACTGGGTTGCCGTATGGCAACAGCACACACCAACAGCAAATTTCTTCAAATTTTCGGCATGAGTAATAGAGTTTATCGACAGGGTCAGCGCATGAAACATCTTGCCTGACAACGAAGACGCCGCTTAACTCATGATCTTCCGGAATTAATGGAGCCCCACAGCTGTATTGCAGCGCGTCGGTTATTTCACTGAGCCGCTCCATCTGTGCTGCTGTGGGCTTGGTGGCAGCAAATATGCACCTCCATTTCTTGCAGGCTACACATTCAATTGCATCACGAACACGCTCCTTCTTCATAAGGTGCTTTGACTTGTCGTCAACATTTGACTTTGCAGATGGGCGGTCAATCTCGCTGGTGTTTTGGCCAAACAAATCTTCAAAGGCTTTGTAATGTTCCTTTGAAGCATCTTTGTATTGTGGATCTGGAAGCCACATCAACTTCTTAAACGTGTCTAGCGACACCCTAGGAGCTTTGCACGAAGTGAAACTTTGCAAATCCAGTGCGACACGAACCTCATCGACACCAAACGAGCCTGCTTTGACTGCCTGCATTAGCATGACAAGTCCCTCTATGCTTTTGACCTGCTGAATGGCTGAATTCACAAGCTGTTGAATGTGAGGAGGAAGGCATTCCACTTTTGACTGAATTTCTTCCAAGGCTTGCTCTTTATGGACCTAGATGGAGGAGCTTGATCGCACTTCTTGATCTGAAACGAATACTGCCTTGCTCTGAAATGCTTCTTAGACCAGGCTTGTAGGTCATCCTTTTTAAGCAATTCAGATTTCTGGCCAATTCCCAATTGTAGAGTGGGATCAATGTCGTGGACAAACGCGAACTGGCGTCTCAGATCCTCGTCAGAAAAAGTTTCAAGGATCTTGAACTTCTGTCCTTTGAGAGATAATTTCTCAAAGCGATCTTGAATGAGGCCAGTGACGTTCTTTAAGCTAGATTGTATGGCCGCCTTCAATTCCCCATCTCCGTCTGCCTTCTCTCGGATTTCCTTCATGTTAGAACAACGACGCAATAGCTTCTCATTGCGCGAGTCCATGCATTTCATCCCTGGCCAATGAGACTCCATACAGAGCTATGTTGAGTATTGACATGATCCTCTCAAGCGGATTTGCCCAGGAATTTCCAGGACAGGTGTTGATGGCTACCAGCATGTCAAGATTATGACGCTGAAATGACGAAATGAGAGCAACTTGAGTCTGTCCATGTCGTACGTTGTGGTCAGGTCCACCATCTGCGACACTGGCTAGAATAGGCGCTCCAGATTCTTCCACAACTGGTGAACTTTCGGCTGCATGCGTTTTCTGATTTTGGGTCGGTCGGTCTGTCGGAAAAGAAAAAAAAAACAAATAAAATTGGAATAGGAGTCTGGAGCTAGGAGGCCCGGTACCTCAGCATAATATCCGTGGAACCTGGAAACAACAAGGTGTGGTTACAAAGCCAACATGGCGGCAATGGAAGAAGGAAAAATCGATGTCGTTGTTAAAATCAAACGAGAACAGGGAAAACAGGATGAACCACCAAAACTGCACACTGATCTGCCAGTGAATCTCGTCCAACAGCGCTCGATCACGATTTCTGCCGATTACACGTAACTCCAAGTGTAACCCTTGTACCAGCCATTCCTGACATTTGTTCGGAGTCATTTTACCAGGGCCAAGTGTACGTGGCAGTAAGAGATTCCATTTATCAGTCCTCTTCAGCTTTACGACATGCAGCCGAACGTTCACCAGTTGTGGAAGAATCTGGAGCGCCTATTCTAGCCAGTGTCGCAGATGGTGGACCTGACCACAACGTACGACATGGACAGACTCAAGTTGCTCTCATTTCGTCATTTCAGCGTCATAATCTTGACATGCTGGTAGCCATCAACACCTGTCCTGGAAATTTCTGGGCAAATCCGCCTGAGAGGATCATGTCAATACTCAACATAGCTCTGTATGGAGTCTCATTGGCCAGGGATGAAATGCATGGACTCGCGCAATGAGAAGCTATTGCGTCGTTGTTCTAACATGAAGGAAATCCGAGAGAAGGCAGACGGAGATGGGGAATTGAAGGCGGCCATACAATCTAGCTTAAAGAACGTCACTGGCCTCATTCAAGATCGCTTTGAGAAATTATCTCTCAAAGGACAGAAGTTCAAGATCCTTGAAACTTTTTCTGACGAGGATCTGAGACGCCAGTTCGCGTTTGTCCACGACATTGATCCCACTCTACAATTGGGAATTGGCCAGAAATCTGAATTGCTTAAAAAGGATGACCTACAAGCCTGGTCTAAGAAGCATTTCAGAGCAAGGCAGTATTCGTTTCAGATCAAGAAGTGCGATCAAGCTCCTCCATCTGAGGTCCATAAAGAGAAAGCCTTGGAAGAAATTCAGTTAAAAGTGGAATGCCTTCCTCCTCACATTCAACAGCTTGTGAATTCAGCCATTCAGCAGGTCAAAAGCATAGAGGGACTTGTCATGCTAATGCAGGCAGTCAAAGCAGGCTCGTTTGGTGTCGATGAGGTTCGTGTCGCACTGGATTTGCAAAGTTTCACTTCGTGCAAAGCTCCTAGGGTGTCGCTAGACACGTTTAAGAAGTTGATGTGGCTTCCAGATCCACAATACAAAGATGCTTCAAAGGAACATTACAAAGCCTTTGAAGATTTGTTTGGCCAAAACACCAGCGAGATTGACCGCCCATCTGCAAAGTCAAATGTTGACGACAAGTCAAAGCACCTTATGAAGAAGGAGCGTGTTCGTGATGCAATTGAATGTGTCGCCTGCAAGAAATGGAGGTGCATATTTGCTGCCACCAAGCCCACAGCAGCACAGATGGAGCGGCTCAGTGAAATAACCGACGCGCTGCAATACAGCTGTGGGGCTCCATTAATTCCGGAAGATCATGAGTTAAGCGGCGTCTTCGTTGTCAGGCAAGATGTTTCATGCGCTGACCCGGTCGATAAACTCTATTACTCATGCCGAAAATTTGAAGAAATTTGCTGTTGGTGTGGCGCTTTGGAGCCAGAGGCAAGAATCAACGACGAGACAAGAGCCATCTACAAGGTCGTGAACCCTGTGTGCCAGGAATGCGCCGCTGTCGGCAAGAGACCAGTGGCAAGCTGCAAAAAGAGCCGGATGGCAGGCGGTAGGAACGAATAAAGTAACTCTGCTTAAGTGTTTTCCTATCACACGGACAGAAAGTCTCTCTTGTCGGAGAGTGAGTGTTCTCTGAAGTATGAAGTAAAAACTACAAATCTGTAAAACAAATAATCGCTTGTTTCAGATTAAAGTGACAGTTGTTTGAAATAATGTGTGATTGCCTTCTGCGTAACTGCGTAACGAAATAGAGAAAAAAAGGGGATGGCCTTAGACAGAAAAATGGTATGCAAAACTTGCTCAAATTCGTCAAGAAATTCACGTTGGGACCTATTAGGTGGGTTGTAAATGACACCTATTAGCAAGTCTTGTGTGTCAACCCATATATTTTCAATATCATCTATTTTTAAATCACCTCTTAACATATAGATAATATTTGACTTTAGATATAAAGCAACCCCGCCGCCATTTGAAAATTTACGGTTATCTGATTTTACTAACTTGGTATTACATAAAACACTGAAATCAAATAGCAATTTTTTTTAATGGAATTAACAAACATTGAAGGAATCGAACGCCTTGAATGCATCACAGTGTTTACTAAGTCGCATCTTAGTTGTCTCGCAATTTACATTTACAGGTATTTTGTACTCAACTCTGCAAAGGTGTAAAAAATTTGGAAATGTGACATTGAAGAATTATTTGAATGAAAGTTGTTGTCTCTTTTGTGCTTCATTATTTACGGCCAAGGTTCCGATTCGAAAAGGGTCTGATGTGAACTGTCAAAAATTTATTTAATTGCATCTCTTGTTTGCACGCACGCAATTGAAATAGGAAGGTTTTTTTGCCACTAATGTAGCGCTTGTATCGGTGGCGTTACGATTGCGTTACTTTGTTTGTGGTCACGTTAAGGCACGCGCAGTGAAGCGTAGTGCGACCTAGTGCCTTTAGCATTTCTTTACGATAGCACCAGAAGTTTCTTTAGTTTGTTGTGATATTTCTTCCTGTGTACGTTGTTCGCCCCAAGATCGGGATAGAGGTATGCACATCATGTTATTAGTTTTTAATTACTGGGTTGCCGTATGGCAAACCCAGTCTAGAAATGGAGGGCATTTGTTCGGTGTTTTGCCTGTCACTCCCCTGGTAAGTGGTATCTTTGTGCATAGAGCCTTCTGCGCGTATTTTCTTAGGATTGAGAGGGTAGTGGAACTGCGTAGATTACTCTGGTGGACACAGTAGAATAATTAACTTAGCCTGCAATGGCGTCGAAAGTCATGTAAAGCGAATGGCGTTTTACTGGATCCTTAAACAAGTCAGTTGGATAAACTACGCAGGCGGTGAAAACCAACACCTGGAATCTCAAAAGCGACGAGTAATGGACTTCGACAACAATCTGTCGCCCGTCGAGCAGAAATCAAAGTGAGCTGCATTTCTAAAATAATATTTACCAAGTGTGCTGTTATGTAGAACACTGAAACCAAATGGAAAATTCTCTGGTAACTTATGGGTTCAACAAAGACAGAGAACGAATCGAACACCTTAAGTGGATCTGTGATCAACTCTGCACAGTCTTCAGGTAATGTGACAGCCAAGAATTATTTGAAAGAAAGCTTGTCGTCTATGTTGTGCTTCATTACTCAAGGAAACGGTTCTTCATGGAAACGGTTTGATCCTGAAATTTTAGTTTGTTGTAATATTGCGCATATTTGACACGATTGAGTTTTTTCTCTTCACGCACGCATTAATAGCAAATATGTTGTTTGTTTCAAAAAATTGTTCGCTGGAAAAGGTGGCCTTTATGAATTCATCATGTTTTATTATATGTGTGCTGGATAGTTTTTATGGCAACAGTAGAGCATTTTCTTGTTATTCAAGGAAAATGTTCTTCAGGAAAGGGTTTGAACCTGAAGTACATGGTAATTTGACACGATTGAGTTTCTTGTCTTCACGCACGCAATGAAATAGGAAGAGGTTTTCGCCTCTAATAGCAAATATGTTGTTTGTTTCAAAAAATTGTTCGCTGGAAAAGGTGGCCTTTATGAATTCATCATGTTTTATAATATGCAAGCTTAACTGGATAGTTTTTATGGCAATAGTAAAGCATTTTAGTGTCAAAATGAGGTTAGCGTTTTTGTGTTGTGCTAACTTAATTAAATATAAATATACATTCTGCCTCGTGAGTTTGTTATTCTCGTTAACCATCAATGGAAAGTCATCGCAACGCGAATGGCGTTTCAGTGCATCTTATGTTGTTTGTTTCAATAAAATGTTTCGCTGGAAAAGGATTCTGTGATATTTTCTGCCTTTGTGAATTATAATATCATGTCAGTTGTGTATTGAATTTTCGAGCTTAAGGTTGAAACGTGATACGGGAGGATATTTTTATAACTCTGTAAGCAGGAGAGGTTTCATGAAAATAAACAGGTCTGTTGGAAGCGTGCTTGAGTTTCAACAAAATGAGCGCCAAAATCAGCAAAAAATTGTGACGCCGGTGAATAATAAAGTAGCTGCTATTTCCAAAATGATGGAATTACCTGGTGATAAATAACCTCGTCTTGGAGAGTTAATTTTTGACTTTGCAGAAACAATGGTGGGCGATTGTGATCTTTGTTTTGAATTCGCTCATTTATTGTCAAACTTTATAACACTTGACAGAAAAAGAAACTTACGAAAACCCGATATATTGCCGTCATTTGACACAGATGCTTCACTGTTTGGCAAGTAAACATGCCGCGGTAACTTACTAGTAATCACGGCGCCCGCTGAATTCCGGCGATGTGCGATTTATTTGTGCAGCCAAAACGTAATATAACAAAATTGCACGTAGCAAAAATCTCCCAAAATGTTTGTCGCTGATCGTAACTGTTTATATTCTATATTCACGGTTCAAAATTAATGTTGTTTTCATGTCGTAAATATGTTATTCTCGAGCGACCGTCCTGGAAACTTCCTTCTGCTCTTTCTGAAAACTGTGTATCAATATTTATTTACTTTTGCATCAATATTTGTTTTTGCATAAAGCAAGCTAACAAAATCTGTACCTTGCTAAGTTCGCATTTGTTAGCGTTAGTAGTATTTTCGGTCCAATGCTTCTGTTTTACGAAAGCGTATATGTTTTTGGTCACCCATCCAGACAAAGCTGTACAAAGCTGTCAGATGCTCAGAGGGCACGCTTAAACTTGTGGTGAAAAGAAGTTTATCAACATGTCAGCCCAGAAGCCAATGTTTCTCATTTCCCATTTATTTTGTTCAATGTTTCTGGGTTCAGTTATTTGCTAGTAACCACATGTCTTCTCAGGCTATTTACCCAAGGCTTCTACCATGGCACTACAATGATAGACAATACCAAAACAATAGCGTGCACTGTTAGAGCTACATACTACGCAAGGACAGATTTTTTTCCTCCTACGAACTTGTGAGAACCTGTGAGCCAAAGGGCCTCTGCTGGTATGACTTCTGGGTGACCCCTTAAATGGTCTTAATGACCCCCCAACTTGAAAAAATTGTCTGGAACGGTGCACGTACCACAGGCAACCCAGTGTACCCTCAGGGAGGGTCTAGTTGCTCTTAGGTTTTGTCAATTTATTTCATTTGCCTCGAATACAGTGATTTCACAAGTAATCAGTTTATTTGTCATGCATTTGTCATTTTATTGTACCTCGGATTAGTTAAGTTCAGTTGGTTATTGTATCCTTATTTCAGTTTTTACGTGTTGGACCATAATTAAAGATCACCTCATTTAATTCGACGTCGTAGTGTTGTGTTTTCGAAATGAATTATATGGATTCAACTCAGTCTATTTACCTATCGCCGCTACAACTAATAGTAAATATGTTGTTTGTTTCAATTAATTTTTCGCTGGAAAAGGATTTTGCCGAGATATTTCCAGCCTTTGTGAACTTTAATATCATGTTGTGTAATTTTCGAGCTTAACAAATTTGCATACCTGGGTTGAAATGTGATAGGCGAGGATTTTTGTGGTATTGCTCTGTAAGCGGGAAGGGTTCACGAAAATAAACAGGTCTGTTGGAAGCGTGCTTGAGTTTCAACAAAATGAGCCCCAAAATCAGCAAAAAATTGTGATTCTGATGAGTAATAAAGTAGCTGCTATTTCCAAAACGATGGACTTACCTGGTGATAAATAACCTCATCTTGGAGAGTAAATTTTTGACCTTTCAGAAACAATGGTCAAACTCAAGACTTGGGCGATTGTGATCTTTGTTGAATTTGCACATTTCTTGTCAAACTTTATAACACTTGAAAGAAAAAAAAAAAACTAGCAAAAACAAAACCTTGTATCTTGCCATCGTTTGACACATGCTTCACTGTTTCGTGAGTAAACACGCCGCGTTAACTTCATCACGGCGCCCGCTGAATCCGATGTCACTTTCTATTTTGCGCTTTAATTTTGCAGCCAAAAGTACTGTAACAAAATTGAATGTAGCAAAAATCTCCCAAAATGTTTGTCGTTGGTCATAACTTTTTATATTTGGGGTTCAAAATTAATGTTGTTTTCATGTCGTAAATGTTGTTGCTGATGACAAAATATTTTATTCTCGATCGACCATCCTGAAAACTTCTTTCTGCTGTTCCAAAAAACTGTGTATCAATATTTATTCACTTTTGCTTAAATATTTGTTTTGCATACTAAAGCAAGCTAACAAAATCTGTACCTTGCTTCGTTCGCATTTTTGGGCGTTAAAATAGAATTTTTGGTCCTTTGCTTCTGTTACGGAGTGGTATATTTTTTAGGTCACCCATCCAGATACTAATCCCACCGGACAGGGAAGAAAAAATTAAATGAACTTTTGTATTACGGAGCTGTCAGACGTTCTGAGTGCACGCTTAAACTATTGGTGAAAAGAAGTTGTGACGGAACTTGGAAACGATCAACATGTCAGCGTAGAAGCCAATGTCTCTCGATTCCCTTTTATTTTCTTCAATCTTTGTGGGTTTGGTACTTTGCGAGTAACCACATGTCTTCTCAGGGGGCTATTTACCTAAGACTTTTACCATGACACAACAATGATATACAGTACCAAAACAATATCGTGTCCTATTAAGTAGTCTGCTTACGAGCCAGAAGGCCCAATCAAGCCGGGATGTATCTCTGGTTTCATTAGCATGAAGCGACCAGGAGTATTCGCTACTCCCCCCTGGATGGGATGCTAGTCCATCGCAGGGTTATCCCCAGCAATTCGCCGGTACCCATTTATACACCAGAGTGGAGAGAGGCACCGTGAGAGTAAAGTGTCTTGCCAAAGAACACAACACAATGTCCCCGGCCAGGACCTCAACCCGGACCACTCGATCCGGAGTCGAGCACTCCAACCATGAGACCACCTCGCCTCCTATCGTGCACTATTAGAGCTACATATTGAACTTGAATATCCTGGAAGAAAAAACGCAGCTCAGTTGATGTAGGGCCTATACAGTTAGGTTAAGAAATACGGTGTTAACCCCTCTCCCCCCAGCAACAAAACTGTAGCAAGGAATCATGGGAAGAATAAAGACACGAGGTTGTTGTTGTCCGCCATCTTAGAATGTGTGTGTGCTTTTAGTGCGAGTCCGAATCCATACTTCCGTCCGCTCAGTGTGCAACATTTGGGGGCCTGTCCGGGAGATATGAAAGAAAATAAGACAACGTTTTAAGCAATCGATGAGGACGGGAGCGACGAGACAAGGAAACAAGGTTTTGAAATCGTGCACACGCTCGCGAAGGAATCAACACACGCGATGGAGATCGAAAACATACAAATGGAGATCCAGAGTCATCTCTGCCAGCTAAAGGTTGAGGATCTAGGAGTAATTTCTAAGACTTTAGGCTGCGGTGACAGTGACATTAAGGATAAAACGAGGAAAGGGCTTGTCAGATTGATCGAGGAACATCTCGAAGCCAAATTGAAGGGCAGCGTGGAACCGGACACCGAGTTTTTGGAAGATTTCAGGACTGGAATAATGATTTACACACCTTGGTGTCCACCGCTCGAGGATGTAAGCAAAAAAAAGAAGTCGGAAGTCTCTCAATCGGAACTAGAAAAGGTGAAGTTGGAATATGAGGTGATTAAACAGAAATTTGAGGCATTGACCATGGGTAAAGCACATTCATCGGAGAAGGATGTTGACAACATAGAGGAGGTGAAGGTGGAGGGTGAATCAAAGTCGTTATACTTCCAACCGAGTGATTTTAAACGAGAACTAAAGATTATTGGCCAAATCGGGGAACCAGGGCAAAAGGACAAATTGAGTTTTGTTAGTCTAGTGAGACAAATTGAAGGTGCACTGCAAAAGGGCTACAAGCCACAAGAGGTTGTTGATGCAGTGGTCAGGGCTATTAATCCAGGGATGAGATTACGATGCTATTTAGAAGGACTGAGTGATTTAACACTCCCCCGATTAAGACATATTCTTAGATCCCATTTTCAGGAGAAGAGTGCGAGTGACCTGTACAGACAGCTATCAACTTCAGTTCAGGAGCCACAGGAAAATCCTCAAAGCTTTTTAATCAGAGCCCTCGATACAAGACAAAAAATCCTGTTTGCCTCGCAGGAGGTTGATACTCAGTTGAAATATGATCTAAAGCTAGTGCAGGGAATGTTTTTACATGCAATAGACACTGGTCTTCAAGATGAGGCCATTCGGATCAGGTTAAGACCACTATTAGAAAAACCAGATGTACAGGATGAGGATCTAATTCAACAAATGAATGTACTAGTTTCAGAAGAAAGTGAAAGAAAATCCAAACTGGGCTCTACCCCTCGTCAAAGGAACCCAAGGGTGAACGAAGTGCATGCATCACAAGGGAAGGGGGATCCATCCAACAAGGGGCAACCGCTAAGAAGCTTAACTCGCCGGGAAAACAGAGCCCTAGAGAAGAGGAATTCATGGCGGCACTACAAGCGGTCCGTTCAGAACTTACCACATTAAAAGAATCAGTTGAGAGAAATCTAACCAATGAGGAACGTTTCACCAGGCCCCTACCTGTAAATCAGAATCTGCAAGGGTGTTAGGGCCCAAGGGGCTGTATCGACTGTCAAAAGGTAGGAAAGGGGCAGCTGTGCGACCACTGCAACATTTGTGGTAGTAGTGACCATTGGGCCCGTGGATGTCGGAAACGGAGGTCAGAGCCGGGAAACAGGCGGGGGCCACAGCCGAGGGACAGGAAGTAGCCCCGCCCCAGGACAGATTTATAAAGTCCCACCAGTGTGCTAATTGTCAGAGGATTGCAGCAGGATCCCAACAAAGTTTCAAACAATGTTTCGGTTGTAAAGCAGTTCGTTATTGTGGTCGAAGTTGTCAGAAACATCACTGGGACAGTCACAAGGGTCTCTGCCAAGCGATCCAGCAACTGGAAGCTAGGAACAGTTCACCAGTACTTCGGGGGGATGGTTATGTATTTGCTAGTCATTTGACACCCAGGCAGTGTGTGGTAGTTGCAAGGTTGGTTGGCAAGAAGTGTAAGGTGTCATGTGTTCTCAATGGAGTCACAGTCGAAGCCCTTTGGGATACGGGTGCACAGGTGTCTATTGTGTCCAAGAGCTGGCTTGAGGAATATTTGCCTTCCTCAAAGTTAAGGAACATTGAAGAGTTGCTTGGCGAGGATGTAGGACTGAACTTAAGAACAGCAAATGGTTGAACCATACCATTTGAAGGGTGGGTGGAAGTACAGTTTCAGCTCTCGTCAGACACAGAGTCATCAAGTTCTCTAACTGTACCATTCCTCATTGCAAGAGATGAGTTGGAAACTCCAATCATTGGGTACAATGTAATAGAAGAAGTAGTGAAGGATAGAGAAACCGAAGGAAGCAGCTCCATTGTTGACATCATGAATACCGGCTTTAAAGGAAGTAGCACTGGAGAAAGTTACTGCGTTGGTTGATTTGGTGCAAAATGCAAGTATGGAGGACATGGGTGTGTTAAAGAATGGTAAGCACAATCTGACGGTACCACGAGGGCAGGCAATGACAGTACCGTGCAGAATTAACTGCGTTTCTCTAGAAGAGAGGACACCAGTGTTATTTGAACCAGACCCAGGTATGCCTTGGCCAGCCGACTTGGAAGTTGTAGAGCAGCTCCTCACCCTACCGCGAGGGTCGCCACACAGGGTGAACATTACAGTCCGTAACCCCTCGAAGCATGATGTAGTCCTTGGCCGGCGAACGCTACTGGGACACTTGCAGCTAGTGCAATCGGTTACCCCTTTGGAAGTAGTAAGAAAGGACCTCCCTCGTTCGGAAACTGCAGGATGGAAACCCATCAGTACCCCAACATCAAGTAAACAGGGAAGTTGCTAATGAAAGAAAGTCCTTCAAGACACCAGCCGTGGTGTTAGGTGACCTGAGAGAAAGTCAACGCCAGTTGGCCATGACCATGCTAGAGGAGGAGGCTGCGTCATTCTCCCAAGACGATGATGATATGGGACGGATAGAGGGACTTCAATTAAATTTGGAGTTGTCAGACACCACGCCGGTCCAGAAGAGCTATTCCTCAATTCCCCGTCCCATGTATGCTGAAGTTAAACACTACATTGAAGATCTGCTCAACCGGGGATGGATAACTAAGTCCCAGTCAAATTATTCATTTCCCGTGGTGTGTGTAAGGAAGAAAGATGGAGGGTTACGCCTGTGCGTGGATTACAGGGAGCTGAACCGTAAGACAGTACCAGATGGGCACCCAATACCAAGAATCCAAGAGACACTGGATAATCTTGGCGGGAACTCCTGGTTTTCAGTGTTAGACCAGGCAAAGGCGTATAATCAGGGTTTTGTTGGGGAAAAGAGCAGACACCTGACTGCCTTCATCACACCTTGGGGTCTGTATGAATGGACTCGGATCCCATTTGGGCTGAGTAATGCACCAGCAAGCTTTCAGCGGTTCATGGAAGATTGTTTGGAAGGTAATCTCGACGAGATTTGCATTCCTTACTTGGACGATGTCATAGTTTATAGTGGAACGTTTGAAGAACATGTGGAAAATTTGCGAATAGTGTTGAGACGCCTGCGCAAACATGGAGTGAAATTGAAGCCAAGCAAGTGCAGTCTGTTCCAGAGAGAGGTCCGCTATCTAGGCCGAATTGTAAACTAGTCTGGACACAGTATTGATCCCGAGACTACTAAAGCGGTCACGAGTCTTAGAGAATCTATGCCAGAGACTGTGGGTGAAGTCCGTAAACTAACAGGACTATTAAGCTATTACAGAAGGTACATTAGTGATTTCGCAAAGATTGCAAAGCCCCTTTACGATCTTCTTAAAGAACCTGAAAAGAGAGGACAGTCGCTGCGGCGAACTCAGAGGAGAAATACAGTCAGTCAGTCAGTCAGAAATAAGGGACAAGTATCATCCCGGGAGCCAGTCAACTGGACCAGTGAACACCAAGCCGCAATCGATAAGCTTATCAGTGCTATTAGTAACCCATCTGTGATGGCTTACCCTCAATACACCCAGCCATTTATTCTTCACACGGATGCGTCAGAACATGGCCTTGGGGCAGCACTTTACCAGAAGCAGGCCGGTCAACTAAGGGTAATTGCTTACGGATCTCGTGCGCTAACTGCAGCGGAACGGAACTATCATCTTCACTCCAGTAAGCTGGAATTTCTGGCACTTAAGTGGGCCATAACTGAACAGTTTCGGGACTACCTGTATTATGCCCCGCACTTCACGGTCTACACAGATAACAACCCGTTGACCTATGTCTTAACTACGGCGAGACTAAATGCAACTGGACACCGTTGGGTAGCAGAGCTGGCTGACTTCCACTTCATGATAAAGTACCGACCAGGGACGGCCAACCGGGATGCTGATGCTCTCTCTAGGATGCATATGGAACAGTTCATAAACATGTGTACTGAAGAAGAAGAACCGCATTGGATTAAAGCCACAGTGGAAGCACTGAATGCCCAGCAGAAAGGAGATACAGTTTGGTTCCTATCGCTATCCTGTCAGCCAAGTGAAATGGGACACATGAATGTGGATTATGAACCGAGGGTGCAACCTCTTACACCTAAGGAACTGTACGAGGCTCAGAGGAAAGACAAGGTGATGAGTGCAGTGCTTCGGTATAAGGCAACCGGCAAACCACTCCTCGCAGCACAAGACAGGCGCCAGGC
>NC_090880.1:724764-737264 GCF_036669935.1 Montipora foliosa
ATCCAACGCTGTCCAAGACTTACCGGTTTTTGCAAAGGTTTTAAAACCTCAACTTCACTAATGCTCAAAGTAATGCGTGACATATTACAGTCGCGTTACATGCGCAGTAATGTTGCGCACAAACAATTAGCGCGAACGTCCTTAACTCTGTCAAAGTTTGCTTTTCATCCTCTCTTTTGTCATCATGGTGTTTGGCACTTCCATAAATAAATATTGGTAGAAGAAAATACTCAATATTTTTGCATTTTAGTTCGCATCTTTTCACCGCAAAACATTACCGGTCTAGATGCCGGTCTAGATGGGAAAATCTAGACCGCGGTCAATATCGATTTTAGCCAATCATATTCGTGAATTTTGTAGTTCCCAGTCCTCGTAAGACAGAGCCATATAATAAAATACAATACAATACAATACAATACAATACAATACAATACAACAATCTTTATTTCATCTCGAATTTAAGATAGCAATACGTGCTAATATCTCCGAGACAAAAAAAAAACTACACACACGAACACGATTCAGTCCAAGTTCAACAGAAGTCGCAGGGAAATTTTCACGGCTTTGATTTTCACGTTGTCTCGCGCGCGTCGGCTGGGGTAAGTTCACGTTTGATATCGTGTTCCTCGCGAATTCTAGGAGTCTGATTTATTAAATCATCTTCCAGTGTAATAAATTTCACGTCATCAACCAAACACCTTTCTCTTGCCCACATCGGCATCAGTTTACGGCGCCTGTTGATAATTTTTTTCCTGGGCAAAGCTTGTCATGTTGTTGAAATTAATTAAGCAAATTTATCGAGTAGAAAATAAATTGACATACACACCTGGCGGCTTCAACGGAATTCGAACCCATGCCCCGTGCGATACAGGTGCAATGCTCTACCAACTGAGCTATGAAGCCACTCAGTTGGAAGTAGGTCAATTTGTTGGGCTCATTTCTTTCCGTGAAGGACTCGATGAATGAAATGAATGTATATTTGATCATATAATAAAATCCCAAGTATACTGTTGACAACCGAGAGGTTGAAAAATGGCTCAAATCGCGTCGGATCTGGAAAATAACCACATAGCTCAGGAAGGAAGATACCTACAATGGCAATAAGGTTAGACTTTTCAATCGACAACAAGAAAAGAAAGATGACACACGCTAACACCAACCCGGTGTGGCCGACAGATCATGCATGCGCACATTTCACCCGGTCAATTACCAGCCTTTTTTTTTTTTTTTTTCGTGAAAGACAACCTCTATTTCCAATGAAAACTAAAACAAGCTCTTTACAAACACACGCCACTAAAGAAGAGGAAGCACAGAAAAACCGATTGAAACCAAAAGCCGGAGTAAGCAGCTAGCCGCCAGAGCGCGGGGCCCAAACGGTAGAGTCCATGAATAGCGCAAATTCCCTAAGGAGAGCCCCTGATACCGGACACCGCGAACAGCGCACGGACAAAAGGTTACAAGGATTTCAATGTGCAACTAGATTATAACTCGCGGAAGTCCATTCTCCAAGGCACAATAACCGTCCAGAAGCCAAAGATCGCGAAAGCGAGATTGAGAAAGGCGCTTAGAATCCAAGAAGACCCTCTGTTTTAAATCATTACGGACATAACAGATAATTGCTCGATGGTCTTCTCTTCCGTTTTGAAAGGTGGCCCTATTCCGAGAGATCCAAATGCCGTAGAGTATGGATTTCACCAAGTGGCGTGCAATGCGGGCCCTCGTAGCACTAACAGAGGGCCAGCGAAAGAAAAAGACGGTTAAAAGACTTATAGCGAACTGGGAACCAAGCACCAGGGAGAGGGCAGGTGCAAAATGCGACCAGACCCTCTTGACCCTACCGCAGTTTAAAAAGCAATGGTCAATGGTCTCACGTCGGGGACAAGAAGCGCACTGACTAGAAGAGATAACACCCCAGTTAAAGAGAGAATCGCGCACCTTGACGCCACGAAGGATAATCAACCAAATAACATCATTCTTAAAATTCTCTGTAAAAGGATCCCGGACGAGAGACCAGTGAGGATCGAGAGAAAACCCAGGCCCGATAACCTGACGCCACCGTCGATGTAGGATTGGCGGGGATGACTCAAAGGACAAGAGTTTCTTATAGAGAACCTTAGAAACTAGAGCGCTGTCACCCACCCTTGACAAGGTATCCAAACAGGCCTCGTAAAAAGGAGTCGGGAAGACAGTGCTAGGAGCAGAATTATCGCGCAAAGAAAGCCATTCGGTACGCAGACAAGATAAACGGCAACCAACATAGTACTTAAGCATAAAAAAGCTATAATCCTCGGGAGAATTGAGAACAGAAGCCATCCCCGCCAGTCTTAAGGCCTGGGCCTTTAAGGGGAGGCTAATGACCTTAATACCCCCGTCCTTCGGTTTCAAAAAGAAGGTATTACGGCTGACCGTTTCCATCTTTGAACCCCAGAGGAAGGGCCAAATCAAAGCATTAACACGTGCAGGCTGGGGCAATGAGAACTCCGGCCAGGTAAACCAGCTTACTTAAGCCAAGCATATTAATAATAAGAGCCTTGCCAGGCAAGGACGAGGACCTAGATTTCCAGAGATTGAGGGATTTCTCCAATTTCTCAAGCTTGGGCTGCCAATTGTGAACGAATAGAACGCTTAAAGAAATCCCACCACGACATGACTAAAGGAAAGTGCTCCAGACAACCAGAAAGATCACCAATGCAAGTTGTAATATATTCACAAAACGCGCTATCACTTAAAAGCGAGTTGTTGAATTTCCAACAACCAGGACCACGGGAATTATTCCCAGAGGACTGGATAGAAAGATAGACAAAATCATGATCGGAAAAAGGCCAAGGTTTAATTTCGCAGGAAGCAACCGCAGACATAAATCTCTGAGAAACAAAAAACTTATCAAGCCGAGAACCGATAGAAAAATCAGAATTTAACCAAGTGCACTGACGCAGCCTTGGATGAAACTTACGCCAGGCATCTGACAAAGAAAAAGTCGTACGAAAAACAGAAAGATATTTAGCAGGAACAAAGTTCCCACCAAACTTGTCAAGATGGTGATCATAGCAATTGTAATCGCCAGCGATAATAACGGTGTCAGAAGGCAAAAAATATTAGTGCAAATTATCAAAAAACACTTTCCTTTCAGTCGGATTAGTAGGCGCGTAAATATTAATTAATTTAATCTTAAGACCATCAAGTTCAAAAACAACACTAATAACCCTACCAGACACATCTCTTTTCCAATTCCTAATTATACCCGAGAAGGAATCAGAAAAGCAAGTTAAAACGCCGGCTCGTTTTCCAACAGCGGGAGACCAGAAACAAGGCCCACGCCTAGCTTTAGAAAAAGCACAAAATACTTCAGGATCAGTAATAAAGGTTTCTTGAAAACAAAAAAACATCGTACGAAGCATGAAGATTATCAATAAGATATTTCTGAAAACGTTTACTGAATCCCCTAGAGTTTAAGGAAACAATTTGAAAGTTCATGAAATGTGAGGGTTATTAGTCTTCTTACCAGAGCTAACCGGCAAGGGTGTAGTAGACTTACGTGGAGGAGAACCATCAGCAGGGTCCAACCTAGCAGGCTTACGCTTGGACGCCACACGTGAAACAAAAGCACCAACAGAATTCTGAGACGGAGGAGGCGAAACAACAGGACTAACTTCAGAAATTTCCATAGCAGCCAAGGCTTCATCTGAGACAGTAGGAGGAGATTGTGAAGGAACTTCAGCGGCAAGTTGCAAATCAGATACAGTGGGCGTGCCAGTAATAACGCTTGATGGAGGGGAAGGAACCGAAAGAGGGTCGGAGGGAGGCTCAAGAGACTCGAAGAGCGATTGAGACTGCGAGAGCTGTGAAGGGTCTGTAGACTGCTGAGAGGAATCTTGAGTAGACTGCGTAGAATGCAAAGGAAACAGCACCGGAGAATCCTGAGGAGCAGAGACACCAGACGAAGGCGAAGACGACGGTGACGGCGATAATGATGACTGCAAGGGAGACGCAGAAAGTGGAACAGAAGAAGGCGCAACATCAGAAGGCGGTTGTGACGAAGAATCATCGGACAAAGGCTGAGGCGAAGGAACAGGTGGAGGGCGTTCATGAACATCACAAGGAGATGGAGAACCGGGAGGAGGCACATCAGTAGAAGGATGCGAAGGATGGGACACAGGAAGGGCGGAAACGTCAATGTCAGCCAAGGCAGGGCGACGCCACCAGGACATGCGACAATCAATGGCATAATGACCATTCTCCTTACAGATGCTGCATTTAGTGTCTTCTGTACAGTCACTGAAGGTGTGACCAAGCTGGTCACAGTTAAAACAAACGACAACATTAGGACACGCTCTGGCAACATGGTTTGGCAAATGTCACTTACTGCAGGTGGGGATCTGACCTTCGTGTTTAATCCTAAGGAGCTTCCTACCAAAACGCATGAACGAAGGAATTGACTCTGACAACTCCATTCTAGCCACACGTGTACCACTATGGATGCCATCATAACCCTGGAGGCCACACCGACGAATTCCATGAACAGAGCCATAGTGACTAAGACGATGAGAAAGGGCTTCATCCAGAAGTTCATAAGGTGCGTCGTAGATTACCACGAAAGTGAATCTCGAAGAATTATGACGAGCACGACGAGAGATGAACGAGGACTGGCGAAGAAAACAATCACGGTACTCGGACGTAGAAAACGTTACTGATACAAAACCATTAGGACTGCGCTGCAAACACCTAACACCAGCTGCACGAATTCCGCAATTCTTAAAATCAGTAAAGACTTGAGACAAAGGCGTATCTTTAGCAGGAAGGACAAAGTGAGCCGTACAAGGACGCTCAGGAAGAATATTCAACGGGTGGATCCGATCCTTTTCGGAATCCGAAAGACGGGCTTCATTTTTCATAATGTAATCATCCTCCATAGACTGACTCAACACTCTTGGACGGCAGCCAGGTCGGGCCATCTGGGCATAAGACGGAGGAACAGAACCATCCAAAGACATGACAGACATAACATCTGGAACATCTTCAGCCCAGCTATGCTGGGGATCAACATCAGCACTTGCCATAACACTGCTGGGCCAAAGGCCAAAGCAGCGATACCACAAGCGAAGGCGAAAACGAAAAAACAGACTTATAGGGCTTCGCCCTGGGATAGGCCTCATCAGCATGGCGTAACTAACATAGCAGGCGGGTGGGTTTAGCACCCCTTTAAGTGGCAGCTTCACATGCCATACATGTGGTAAGCTGGTTTGTGACACACAGATCTCTTAATGTGATCCACCTTCCCACACGCTTGCCGTGGGAGAACAGTTTTGATGTTCCCAACCCAGCTTACCACATGTATGGCATGCGAGGCACAGAGGCAGGCACCCACTTAAATGGGTGTTAAACGTACCCGCCTGGTATGTTAGCTGCGCCATGCTAATGAGGCCCAAAAGGCCGACGTTCAGTCTGCGATTGTGGTATTGAATTGGCTTTTTCGTTAATTTGCTTTTGGAGTGCTTGTCCTAAGTACCTGCCGGGAGGGAACGGTATAGCCTCCATCCTAAATTGTTTTCGTCATGTCGGTCCTTCAGTGTCCGAACAGCTTCGTGCTCCAGTTTACAGACTCAAAACGAACACTGGTTCATTAGAAGTGTTACCGCTTTTGTTAGATGCAGTCGATCCTGAAAAGCTGGTTACTGTTCAATTTTTGCGTGGCGGCCGTGTTCGATTGACCTTTAAAGATCCAGTATCTTGTGATGAGTTGATGTCCTCTAGTCTTACCTGCGTTGAGTCTCGTTTTCGTTCTGTCCATGGTTGTGATCTGTCGTCCGAAGTTTGTGATGAAGATGTTAAGTCCCTCTTCCAGTCTTACTGCCAGGTTTTGTCTGTCCGGCTTAGCACTTTCGTTAATTTTCCCGTTATTTACAATAGCAATCGTGTGCTTGAGATGGCCTTATACCGCGATATTCCGTACCTCATCTCCTTTGGTGATTCAAGTTGTCGTGTCTGGTACCCCCGTCAGCCCGTCTACTGCGTCATCTGCCGTGAAACCGGCCACCGTGGCCCCTCCTGCCCGCTCTCTGGCCTGTGCCGGCGCTGCCGTTAGCCCGGCCACTTGGCTCGGGAGTGCAGGCAGGCTTGGGGTGCCGTCGATCAAGGAAGTAAAGCCTTGTATGACAGTATCCGTGCCGCTGAAGATGATGGAAGTTCTGAGTATGTCCCTCCTGAGGAGGCTTGTTCCGAAGCCTCCGAGGGGGTAGAAGAAGATCAGTTGATGTCTGGGGATGAGGAGGTTGTTACCTCGGCAGCTCCTCCTCCTCTACCCTAGGCTCCTGTTTCTGCTCCTGTTCCTGATGTTCCAATTGCTTCTCCTGTGCTGTCTCCTGTCTCCCATTCGCCTGCCTCTGTGCCATCTCCTGTTTGTGATGTTAAAGCTTCTGTACCACCTGCTCCTCTTGTTTCGTCAGCTGTGCCGCCTACCGCCTGCCGCCTTTTTGGGTTTAGTGTTTTACTAGCAACCACGTGTCCTCCCAGGGGGCTCTTTGCCTAGTTATTTTGACCACAACTTACCTTCTTAAATTAAACAGAACGTACCAGCTTACTTATGTCTCAGAGTCTAGCCAAGGGCAAAGTATTCAATCCTGTCATATCAGTCATAGCGCCTCTCAAGAAGTACACACCCATATCCTCAAACTTCGGTCCTATAAGATTGTTTATTTCCCTGCCCTTTTCCTCTTTTCTTTTCCACGAAATTACTACCAGTCTTGCAGTGGGAGGCGTGGTGGCCTCATGGTTAATGCGATCGACTCCGGATCGAGTGGTCCGGGTTCGGGGCCTGGCTGGGGACATTGTGTTGTGTTCTTGGGCAAGACACTTTACTCTCACGGTGCCTCTCTCCACCCAAGTGTATAAATGCCGGGGTACCGGCGTAATGCTGGGGGTAACCTTGCGATGGACTAGCATCCCATCCAGTGGGGAGTATAAATACTCCTAGTCGCTTCATGCTACAGAAACCGGAGATAAGCGCCGGCCTGATGGACCGGCCTCTCTAGGTTCGTAACAGAGACTTTACTAGCCTTAAATAACTTTTCAGCACTATTTGTACATGTATGGTCGTGCAAATAAAGGTTGTTATCGTATTTCTTAGGTCCCCTTGCAGCACTTCAATTGCTACTAGTAACTCCTTGTATAGTGTCTTGATTTAAATAAATTGGTGTACATCAGACTTTGTTCTGTCTTTTCACCCCAAAAGGATATCGTCGCGAGTAGGCTTTAGAAGTTTCTTCGATTCGAGTACGATAGGACTTCAGCCTTTATACAGATTGTAGCGCCGCTCACGGCTTCTGTTGAAAGGCGCGGAGTCACAGGCCAGACAACGTGTCGCGATGAGCTGAATAGCGGTTGTTTTACTGGTTGAATAAGGCCAAAGGCACCACGGAAAACCAACTTTGATTAACGGTGATTTAATCGACAATATTCAAACGTAAACTGAAACACAATGTAATCAATAAACTAATCACTAAGTGCTAAGGAAATAAACAATAGGAGTCGTATATGTACAATAGCGGACATTCCGGTCATATCTTTGATGAAACAGATGTTTTTTTGGGAGTGCCACTATGATATTGAAACGTGAAAAAGAATGGCTTAAAATGTACACAATCGTACAGAAGAACTATATAAAACAGAAACCTAAACTACAAGGAATAATAATTACAGACAGTTCGCAAATGAAAGAAACGAAATAGAACCTTAAAACTGAGGTGTGACACGTGTGAACCCAAAACAAATGAACCTACAGAAGTCAAAATACTACAATGTAACCTTTCTTTAAGACTAACATAAACGTTTTACTTACACATCGGTTCCCGCTTGCGCTGCAACAGTCAAAGGTAACTTTCTGCTAAATTATTATAAGGGCTGACAAGCTCCACACTACACACACGCAGGATAACTAAAACTAAGTTAAGACAAAGTCCACAAGAAGTGTAAAACTCAAAGGTGTTAAACTAATTATGTAAACGGTGAAAGGAAATTCAATTAGTGAATTGAAAAGGAATCAAATTTAACAATTAAATGAAAAGGAAAGCCTTCAACATAGTGTTCATTACACAGATCATCAAAGCCAGCGGCAGACCAGGACTGATTCGTGCGCGGCTGCCACGGAAGACTACACTTGCGCAACTTTCTACCCACCAACTTGACCCCGTCAAAAGACTATTGCCGAAAAACGATTCAGCATCAATATCGTGGCTCATCATGTTCATGGTTCATTTTATTTCACACTATTTACAAGAGGTGTATTGATGAAAAGTTATGAAAGTTAAGTTCTATTGAATAATTAAATAGCTAAAGTAAATTACAGTTATCAGGTAAAATACAAAATGTGTGTGGTGCGCAAAGTAGCATACGCTTTCGATTTGGCCACCACCTAGTTTAGAATAAATGTTAAACAAGACAAATTGAGCTTAATTAAAACTGAATTGTCAGGGAACTTCATTGTATTGTTATAAAGACCGTCGTTATCTAGTAATGATAATTAAATCAAATTAAAGGTATATATTCAGTTTGAACCAAGAACTTGAATGAGTTTAAGAAATGATCATGACAAAAAATCGAAAAAAAAAACAACCCTAACAAACAAGCAAAGAGCAGGAAAACGAAAACTGAGCTAGCGAGCCCAGAAAGAGGCAAAGAAAGGAAGAAAGCAAAAAGCAAGGAATGAAACATACGTAAGTATTTCAGTAACCGGAGAAAGACGGCCCTTTTATTGTTCGAGCATTCGAGGATTGAGGCCATCCTAGTTTCTACTTGGCTTCCATGTTAGCAAGTAATGTCTAAATTTATGACAGGAAAGCAACCAAAAAATGTGAGCCCACGTGAAGGGAAACGTGGCGCGCACTTGGTACTACATGTAAGAGGAGTTAGATGCGTAAGCAGGGAACATTTGCAACTTCGAGCTATATTCGGTAAAAAATTTCTTCAACAGTCTGTTCAAAGCAGCCCACAAAATGACTAAATTAAACCAAGACCAAAAGATTGAGAACTAAGCTTTGATAAAGTGGTGTTTTATTTTATTTTTCATTGAAGATGGTTTTAGATCTTCGTCAACGGAATTCTGTACTGATGGGTCTTGGAATCTTGAATCGAATTCTGCGCAATTTTCTCTTGGCTTCAGTTTTGGGAGATAATTAGCAGCAAGCATTCTGGATAGGTTTACCTTAACAAGGAAACATCATTTGGGGATCAGTGCATTTTAAAGAATGTTTGTCAAGGACAGCTCTTCCGGGAAAGTTAAAATTAAGGTCTCATAAACCAGCTGCCAAATTGGCCGAGGCTGCAGCCGCACTTGGCGAACCCGGTTATGGAAATGTATTGTTTTTGCGTTAATTTGCTTAACCCGGTTAACACCGAAGAGGCGCGGCCGCATTCATAACTGTTTTAAGGTCGGCGCCTATTGTTATTGCGCACACGTTCTGCGCATCTCGAGATACTCGAATTTCCAATGGGTGGTGCTTATTAGATCTTATTATTACAGGGATATTTTTGCGCGGTTTAAAACTGTCCGGAAATAGTAGATCTTGGAAAGTACTCTTGGTATCCAAAGAAAAATTTGGGGGTAGCCATACATTTTTAAAAGATAATTAAGCTGCAATTTGAGAAAGAACGCCATACATTGCTTTGTATTTTAAAGCTTTTTACAAATATTATTTATCAATTATCTTTGAAAAATGCGTGGTTACCCCCAATTTTCTTTTTGGATTTCAATAACACTAGATCTACATTTTCTGCATAATCATAAAAAAGGGCAAAAATACCTTTGAATTAGTAGGCACCGTCCTTAAGCCGGGTAATTTTAATTAACTCATTGAATATGAAAATTTCAAATTGGCTTTATCAACTGAGTTGATAATGTAAATTGACCACCGTACAGAGATTCTAAAAGCTTACGTCAGCTTTTAGAATCTGGAAACGTCAGCTTTTAGAAAAATGATCTCTGTTCGGTGGTCAATTTACATTACCAACTCCGTTGATAAAACCAAATTTTTGTATACTACTTCCCCACCGACGCAGCACCACAGTTTCTTTAGAAACTACCCCCTTCATTCATTAATTGGATATAACCCGGTATCAAGTATTCCCAACAGCATGTCGCTCAATGTTTATATCCAGCGATCGTACACTTGTGAGCACAACATCCTTGCTTTCAAAGTCCATTTCAAATTGAATTGTCCCAGCGGAGGACAAACCGTGGCAATCTGGTCCGAAATGGCGGCTAAGTTCCACTTCATGTTTCCAGCGGCAATTGGAACAACATAAGCAGACAACACGTGACAGGATCGCGGCGAAGCCGCGACGGTAGCTCTTGTTGAAGGTGAAATAAGTGACAAAATTAAGGAAGCCGTTACAATGGACTAAGTACTGAGAAATAAAGCGAAAGTTCTTTGAAAGACAAGCTCGACCATTGCTGAAGATTGCAATGGATAAATATACCACTAATGGCGACATCGATAAGAAAAAGACCATGACTATTACCACGGACATCTTTAATATGTTGCGATTTCTTTTCTCCCGGGTGAAATGCACGACCACGTTCCTCACTCCAGAGAACGTTTGTCCTCTAATTTTTTTTACTATCAATGAGTATAACGTTGTGATGACTACCAGAGGTACAATGAATATTAGAATAATCAACAACAAAAAGACAATCTTCGTTATTGAGCGTGGCCAACTGACGAAGCAATACGTTTTGTCACCTATACTAACAATCTTAAAACCGTAAAGATAAGGAAGGTGAATAAGCGCAGAAGTGAACCATATCAGTGAGGTAACTAATTTTATTCGTGGCTTGATACGAGCTGCTTTTACTGGAAACCACACGGCGTAAAAACGGGCTACAGAAATTGCCACTAAACTTTGAACAGACACTGCGGTGGAGATGTCTTGGAGGAACGCTGTAACTTTGCAAAGGGCCTCCCCAAAGGCTTCACCGATCAACCATCGATGGTTGCCGAAAAATATTTCGACGCTAGCTCGAGGCATGGCGAAGACCGGAACAAGAAGATCAGAGACTGCCATGTTTACGATAAGCAAGTTTGTAGTTGTTCTCATTTTTTTATCTCGACAGACAACCATTATTATCAACGTATTTCCCAGAAGTGAAAAAGCAAGCAATAGAGCGTAAGCTATTATCTTGCAAATTTTAACTTCAAGAGAATCTTCAGTAATGGCGCAATACAAGATTTGATGATCACTGACGTGGCCTGTCGTGTTGCTGGTATTCATCATTTTTAATCACTTCGCAATACAAGGTGTGAAAAGACCTGTAACAAATATCAGGCAAAGCAAGCCATTAAATATAACTTATCACAACTTATTATATACGACTCTATATTTCACTTTCCCGGGCAAGAACCGACTACCTAAAAAGGAGCTTTAGCAACTCTCTGGAACAGTCAACCCTGCAATCTTAGGCAATTGAAATCTCTGAATCGTTTTAAGCAATTGTTAAACCTTCATTTTTAGTTAAGTAAGTTAAATACATGGTATTCATGGAAAACAGGTCTAGTTTAGTGTAACTTTATGAGTAGTCTTTTACTGATGAGACTTTTTTCGTACGTATTTATTCTATTTATATACTGTTAGGTAATTGTATTTTATATACCCTATATACCATAAAAACTGATGATTTTTTACCGTGTTAAAATAAAGATTTGATCTTGATTTGACTAAACGTAGCTGAGCTTTGAGAAGAGCTGGTGACATGGAATTCTCTTTCAAATTAATAAACCAACAAATTTACTTCGCCAACAGAACTGGCTAAATCAGAAGTAGTGGAGCGTCTTGAAATTCGAGGGGAGGGGAAGGGAAGCTCATCGTATTCCAGGCAAATGCAAAGCGCAACAACCCCTTCTAATTTTTCCCCCAAAATGTCCTAAATTTGCATAGTTCGATGCATGCATGGCACACGTAACGTTTTTCAAACTTTTTTGGGTCTAGTGTGCATGCCTATGCCTCGAGGACAAGTCAAATATAGGCACATGCTGCTTGCATAATGGCCATTCTTCACTCAGTATCTATCCTAGAACAAATGTTTTGTTTTTACCTACCTAATGAATGGTTATCTTTTATTCCCCTGGAGCAGTTCAACTGACTATTCACTGATCTCAACACTCTGAGACGAGTTTGAAATGAAATGAAATGAAACCGTACATCCCTGGCTGAAATCCACGTTCCTTCTGTGGACGTGCTGAGCCAAGACTTCCCGTTTAGCTTTTGTCAAACGAAGAAACTGATAAATATGGTCCCGCATTCAAGGTCCTAGGTTCTCGACCACAGCCTGAACAAAATTAAGATAGCTTAATTTCTTTCAGTTTTCGATTACGTGATTTGACTGTTTTCTCGTAGTTCCTAGAGTCAAAGGGATGTTTTCACAGTCTATTGACGCCTTCCAAATGTGGTTCTGATGTCGCTTTGTCGCTCATTTTCCAGCCCACCTGTCGCCTGTTTGGCTAGAGATAATT
>NC_090880.1:744764-759764 GCF_036669935.1 Montipora foliosa
GAAAAGGGCCTAAGATCGACCCTTGAGGTACTCCGGAGTTTACTAAAAGAAAGTTAGACTCCATACCATTGACAAAAACTTTCTGCTTCCTGTTGCTTAGGTAAGAAATAAACAACTGATTTGCATTACCTCGTATACCATATAGGTCTAGTTTGGATAACAAAATAGAATGGTTTATTGTGTCAAATGCCTTGCTTAGGTCTAGAAAGAGCGATACAGCATACTTTTCTCCATCGAGGGCTTTCGTTATCTCATCTATTAAATCTACCAAGCAGTCAATTGTATTGTATCCAGATCGAAAGCCGTACTGATTAGTCACTAAGATATTTTCAGTCAGGCAATAGAATATCAGTTGATTGAGAATGCACCTCTCAAAAATTCTTCTTAATGCACAGAGAACTGATATGGGTCGGTAGTTACTGCATGAAGAACGAGAGCCTTGTTTGAAAATCGGGATAACCTTGGCAATTTTTAAACTATCTGGAAATATACCTTGTTTAAGTGTTAAGTTTATTATGTATGTCACTGGTCTAAATATTTCGAGTGCAGCAGAGGATAATAACAAAGGGTGAATCTTGTCATAACCAAACGATTTTTTACAATCGATGCTCTCTAAAAGTAAGAAGACCTTCACTTCACTTACCTTAGTAAAGCGAAAAATGCATCTTTTCCCCTTCAAAAAGGACGCGAAATGGCGATCTGCTTTAGGCAAGGTAGATGCAAGTTTAGTTGGAGCATTGCAGAAGTACTTGTTGATAGCACTTGATATAGAAGCTGGTTGGTGGAGATTTTACCGTTAACTTGTAAATTATCAATAATGGAAGATGGCCGCTTTCTATTTATTATGTATTATTATTTATTGTGTCGTCCGACCAACTCAGATTTTCGCGTTTTCAAAAAAAAAAAAAGTTACGCAGAAGGCAATCACACATTATTTCAAACAATTGTCACTTTAATCTGAAACAAGCGATTATTTGTTTTACAGATTTGTAGTTTTTACTTCATACTTCAGAGAACACTCACTCTCCGACAAGAGAGACTTTCTGTCCGTGTGATAGGAAAACACTTAAGCAGAGTTACTTTATTCGTTCCTACCGCCTGCCATCCGGCTCTTTTTGCAGCTTGCCACTGGTCTCTTGCCGACAGCGGCGCATTCCTGGCACACAGGGTTCACGACCTTGTAGATGGCTCTTGTCTCGTCGTTGATTCTTGCCTCTGGCTCCAAAGCGCCACACCAACAGCAAATTTCTTCAAATTTTCGGCATGAGTAATAGAGTTTATCGACCGGGTCAGCGCATGAAACATCTTGCCTGACAACGAAGACGCCGCTTAACTCATGATCTTCCGGAATTAATGGAGCCCCACAGCTGTATTGCAGCGCGTCGGTTATTTCACTGAGCCGCTCCATCTGTGCTGCTGTGGGCTTGGTGGCAGCAAATATGCACCTCCATTTCTTGCAGGCGACACATTCAATTGCATCACGAACACGCTCCTTCTTCATAAGGTGCTTTGACTTGTCGTCAACATTTGACTTTGCAGATGGGCGGTCAATCTCGCTGGTGTTTTGGCCAAACAAATCTTCAAAGGCTTTGTAATGTTCCTTTGAAGCATCTTTGTATTGTGGATCTGGCAGCCACATCAACTTCTTAAACGTGTCTAGCGACACCCTAGGAGCTTTGCACGAAGTGAAACACATCGACACCAAACGAGCCTGCTTTGACTGCCTGCATTAGCATGACAAGTCCCTCTATGCTTTTGACCTGCTGAATGGCTGAATTCACAAGCTGTTGAATGTGAGGAGGAAGGCATTCCACTTTTGACTGAATTTCTTCCAAGGCTTGCTCTTTATGGACCTAGATGGAGGAGCTTGATCGCACTTCTTGATCTGAAACGAATACTGCCTTGCTCTGAAATGCTTCTTAGACCAGGCTTGTAGGTCATCCTTTTTAAGCAATTCAGATTTCTGGCCAATTCCCAATTGTAGAGTGGGATCAATGTCGTGGACAAACGCGAACTGGCGTCTCAGATCCTCGTCAGAAAAAGTTTCAAGGATCTTGAACTTCTGTCCTTTGAGAGATAATTTCTCAAAGCGATCTTGAATGAGGCCAGTGACGTTCTTTAAGCTAGATTGTATGGCCGCCTTCAATTCCCCATCTCCGTCTGCCTTCTCTCGGATTTCCTTCATGTTAGAACAACGACGCAATAGCTTCTCATTGCGCGAGTCCATGCATTTCATCCCTGGCCAATGAGACTCCATACAGAGCTATGTTGAGTATTGACATGATCCTCTCAAGCGGATTTGCCCAGGAATTTCCAGGACAGGTGTTGATGGCTACCAGCATGTCAAGATTATGACGCTGAAATGACGAAATGAGAGCAACTTGAGTCTGTCCATGTCGTACGTTGTGGTCAGGTCCACCATCTGCGACACTGGCTAGAATAGGCGCTCCAGATTCTTCCACAACTGGTGAACTTTCGGCTGCATGCGTTTTCTGATTTTGGGTCGGTCGGTCTGTCGGAAAAGAAAAAAAAAACAAATAAAATTGGAATAGGAGTCTGGAGCTAGGAGGCCCGGTACCTCAGCATAATATCCGTGGAACCTGGAAACAACAAGGTGTGGTTACAAAGCCAACATGGCGGCAATGGAAGAAGGAAAAATCGATGTCGTTGTTAAAATCAAACGAGAACAGGGAAAACAGGATGAACCACCAAAACTGCACACTGATCTGCCAGTGAATCTCGTCCAACAGCGCTCGATCACGATTTCTGCCGATTACACGTAACTCCAAGTGTAACCCTTGTACCAGCCATTCCTGACATTTGTTCGGAGTCATTTTACCAGGGCCAAGTGTACGTGGCAGTAAGAGATTCCATTTATCAGTCCTCTTCAGCTTTACGACATGCAGCCGAACGTTCACCAGTTGTGGAAGAATCTGGAGCGCCTATTCTAGCCAGTGTCGCAGATGGTGGACCTGACCACAACGTACGACATGGACAGACTCAAGTTGCTCTCATTTCGTCATTTCAGCGTCATAATCTTGACATGCTGGTAGCCATCAACACCTGTCCTGGAAATTTCTGGGCAAATCCGCCTGAGAGGATCATGTCAATACTCAACATAGCTCTGTATGGAGTCTCATTGGCCAGGGATGAGATGCATGGACTCGCGCAATGAGAAGCTATTGCGTCGTTGTTCTAACATGAAGGAAATCCGAGAGAAGGCAGACGGAGATGGGGAATTGAAGGCGGCCATACAATCTAGCTTAAAGAACGTCACTGGCCTCATTCAAGATCGCTTTGAGAAATTATCTCTCAAAGGACAGAAGTTCAAGATCCTTGAAACTTTTTCTGACGAGGATCTGAGACGCCAGTTCGCGTTTGTCCACGACATTGATCCCACTCTACAATTGGGAATTGGCCAGAAATCTGAATTGCTTAAAAAGGATGACCTACAAGCCTGGTCTAAGAAGCATTTCAGAGCAAGGCAGTATTCGTTTCAGATCAAGAAGTGCGATCAAGCTCCTCCATCTGAGGTCCATAAAGAGAAAGCCTTGGAAGAAATTCAGTCAAAAGTGGAATGCCTTCCTCCTCACATTCAACAGCTTGTGAATTCAGCCATTCAGCAGGTCAAAAGCATAGAGGGACTTGTCATGCTAATGCAGGCTGTCAAAGCAGGCTCGTTTGGTGTCGATGTGGTTCGTGTCGCACTGGATTTGCAAAGTTTCACTTCGTGCAAAGCTCCTAGGGTGTCGCTAGACACGTTTAAGAAGTTGATGTGGCTTCCAGATCCACAATACAAAGATGCTTCAAAGGAACATTACAAAGCCTTTGAAGATTTGTTTGGCCAAAACACCAGCGAGATTGACCGCCCATCTGCAAAGTCAAATGTTGACGACAAGTCAAAGCACCTTATGAAGAAGGAGCGTGTTCGTGATGCAATTGAATGTGTCGCCTGCAAGAAATGGAGGTGCATATTTGCTGCCACCAAGCCCACAGCAGCACAGATGGAGCGGCTCAGTGAAATAACCGACGCGCTGCAATACAGCTGTGGGGCTCCATTAATTCCGGAAGATCATGAGTTAAGCGGCGTCTTCGTTGTCAGGCAAGATGTTTCATGCGCTGACCCGGTCGATAAACTCTATTACTCATGCCGAAAATTTGAAGAAATTTGCTGTTGGTGTGGCGCTTTGGAGCCAGAGGCAAGAATCAACGACGAGACAAGAGCCATCTACAAGGTCGTGAACCCTGTGTGCCAGGAATGCGCCGCTGTCGGCAAGAGACCAGTGGCAAGCTGCAAAAAGAGCCGGATGGCAGGCGGTAGGAACGAATAAAGTAACTCTGCTTAAGTGTTTTCCTATCACACGGACAGAAAGTCTCTCTTGTCGGAGAGTGAGTGTTCTCTGAAGTATGAAGTAAAAACTACAAATCTGTAAAACAAATAATCGCTTGTTTCAGATTAAAGTGACAGTTGTTTGAAATAATGTGTGATTGCCTTCTGCGTAACTGCGTAACGAAACAGAGAAAAAAAGGGGATGGCCCTAGACAGAAAAATGGTATGCAAAACTTGCTCAAATTCGTCAAGAAATTCACGTTGGGACCTATTAGGTGGATTGTAAATGACACCTATTAGCAAGTCTTGTGTGTCAACCCATATATTTTCAATATCATCTATTTTTAAATCATCTCTTAACATATAGTTAATATTTGACTTTAGATATAAAGCAACCCCGCCGCCATTTGAAAATTTACGGTTATCTGATTTTACTAACTTGGTATTACATAAAACACTGAAATCAAATAGCAATTTTTTTTAATGGAATTAACAAACATTGAAGGAATCGAACGCCTTGAATGCATCACAGTGTTTACTAAGTCGCATCTTAGTTGTCTCGCAATTTACATTTACAGGTATTTTGTACTCAACTCTGCAAAGGTGTAAAAAATTTGGAAATGTGACATTGAAGAATTATTTGAATGAAAGTTGTTGTCTCTTTTGTGCTTCATTATTTACGGCCAAGGTTCCGATTCGAAAAGGGTCTGATGTGAACTGTCAAAAATTTATTTAATTGCATCTCTTGTTTGCACGCACGCAATTGAAATAGGAAGGTTTTTTTGCCACTAATGTAGCGCTTGTATCGGTGGCGTTACGATTGCGTTACTTTGTTTGTGGTCACGTTAAGGCACGCGCAGTGAAGCGTAGTGCGACCTAGTGCCTTTAGCATTTCTTTACGATAGCACCAGAAGTTTCTTTAGTTTGTTGTGATATTTCTTCCTGTGTACGTTGTTCGCCCCAAGATCGGGATAGAGGTATGCACATCATGTTATTAGTTTTTAATTACTGGGTTGCCGTATGGCAAACCCAGTCTAGAAATGGAGGACATTTGTTCGGTGTCTTTTTTTTTCCTTCCGTGTCGGTAAAAGTCTTGCCTGTCACTCCCCTGGTAAGTGGTATCTTTGTGCATAGAGCCTTCTGCGCGTATTTTCTTAGGATCGAGAGGGTAGTGGAACTGCGTAGATTACTCTGGTGGACACAGTAGAATAATTAACTTAGCCTGCAATGGCGTCGAAAGTCATGTAAAGCGAATGGCGTTTTACTGGATCCTTAAACAAGTCAGTTGGATAAACTACGCAGGCGGTGAAAACCAACACCTGGAATCTCAAAAGCGACGAGTAATGGACTTCGACAACAATCTGTCGCCCGTCGAGCAGAAATCAAAGTGAGCTGCATTTCTAAAATAATATTTACCAAGTGTGCTGTTATGTAGAACACTGAAACCAAATGGAAAATTCTCTGGTAACTTATGGGTTCAACAAAGACAGAGAACGAATCGAACACCTTAAGTGGATCTGTGATCAACTCTGCACAGTCTTCAGGTAATGTGACAGCCAAGAATTATTTGAAAGAAAGCTTGTCGTCTATGTTGTGCTTCATTACTCAAGGAAACGGTTCTTCATGGAAACGGTTTGATCCTGAAATTTTAGTTTGTTGTAATATTGCGCATATTTGACACGATTGAGTTTTTTCTCTTCACGCACGCAATAATAGCAAATATGTTGTTTGTTTCAAAAAATTGTTCGCTGGAAAAGGTGGCCTTTATGAATTCATCATGTTTTATTATATGTGTGCTGGATAGTTTTTATGGCAACAGTAGAGCATTTTCTCGTTATTCAAGGAAAATGTTCTTCAGGAAAGGGTTTGAACCTGAAGTACATGGTAATTTGACACGATTGAGTTTCTTGTCTTCACGCACGCAATGAAATAGGAAGAGGTTTTCGCCTCTAATAGCAAATATGTTGTTTGTTTCAAAAAAATTGTTCGCTGGAAAAGGTGGCCTTTATGAATTCATCATGTTTTATAATATGCAAGCTTAACTGGATAGTTTTTATGGCAATAGTAAAGCATTTTAGTGTCAAAATGAGGTTAGCGTTTTTGTGTTGTGCTAACTTAATTAAATATAAATATACATTCTGCCTCGTGAGTTTGTTATTCTCGTTAACCATCAATGGAAAGTCATCGCAACGCGAATGGCGTTTCAGTGCATCTTATGTTGTTTGTTTCAATAAAATGTTTCGCTGGAAAAGGATTCTGTGATATTTTCTGCCTTTGTGAATTATAATATCATGTCAGTTGTGTATTGAATTTTCGAGCTTAAGGTTGAAACGTGATACGGGAGGATATTTTTATAACTCTGTAAGCAGGAGAGGTTTCATGAAAATAAACAGGTCTGTTGGAAGCGTGCTTGAGTTTCAACAAAATGAGCGCCAAAATCAGCAAAAAATTGTGACGCCGGTGAATAATAAAGTAGCTGCTATTTCCAAAATGATGGAATTACCTGGTGATAAATAACCTCGTCTTGGAGAGTTAATTTTTGACTTTGCAGAAACAATGGTGGGCGATTGTGATCTTTGTTTTGAATTCGCTCATTTATTGTCAAACTTTATAACACTTGACAGAAAAAGAAACTTACGAAAACCCGATATATTGCCGTCATTTGACACAAATGCTTCACTGTTTGGCAAGTAAACATGCCGCGGTAACTTACTAGTAATCACGGCGCCCGCTGAATTCCGGCGATGTCACTTTCGATTTTGCGATTTATTTGTGCAGCCAAAACGTAATATAACAAAATTGCACGTAGCAAAAATCTCCCAAAATGTTTGTCGCTGATCGTAACTGTTTATATTCTATATTCACGGTTCAAAATTAATGTTGTTTTCATGTCGTAAATATGTTATTCTCGAGCGACCGTCCTGGAAACTTCCTTCTGCTCTTTCTGAAAACTGTGTATCAATATTTATTTACTTTTGCATCAATATTTGTTTTTGCATAAAGCAAGCTAACAAAATCTGTACCTTGCTAAGTTCGCATTTGTTAGCGTTAATAGTATTTTCGGTCCAATGCTTCTGTTTTACGAAAGCGTATATGTTTTTGGTCACCCATCCAGACAAAGCTGTACAAAGCTGTCAGATGCTCAGAGGGCACGCTTAAACTTGTGGTGAAAAGAAGTTTATCAACATGTCAGCCCAGAAGCCAATGTTTCTCATTTCCCATTTATTTTGTTCAATGTTTCTGGGTTCAGTTATTTGCTAGTAACCACATGTCTTCTCAGGCTATTTACCCAAGGCTTCTACCATGGCACTACAATGATAGACAATACCAAAACAATAGCGTGCACTGTTAGAGCTACATACTACGCAAGGACAGATTTTTTTCCTCCTACGAACTTGTGAGAACCTGTGAGCCAAAGGGCCTCTGCTGGTATGACTTCTGGGTGACCCCTTAAATGGTCTTAATGACCCCCCAACTTGAAAAAATTGTCTGGAACGGTGCACGTACCACAGGCAACCCAGTGTACCCTCAGAGAGGGTCTAGTTGCTCTTAGGTTTTGTCAATTTATTTCATTTGCCTCGAATACAGTGATTTCACAAGTAATCAGTTTATTTGTCATGCATTTGTCATTTTATTGTACCTCGGATTAGTTAAGTTCAGTTGGTTATTGTATCCTTATTTCAGTTTTTACGTGTTGGACCATAATTAAAGATCACCTCATTTAATTCGACGTCGTAGTGTTGTGTTTTCGAAATGAATTATATGGATTCAACTCAGTCTATTTACCTATCGCCGCTACAACTAATAGTAAATATGTTGTTTGTTTCAATTAATTTTTCGCTGGAAAAGGATTTTGCCGAGATATTTCCAGCCTTTGTGAACTTTAATATCATGTTGTGTAATTTTCGAGCTTAACAAATTTGCATACCTGGGTTGAAATGTGATAGGCGAGGATTTTTGTGGTATTGCTCTGTAAGCGGGAAGGGTTCACGAAAATAAACAGGTCTGTTGGAAGCGTGCTTGAGTTTCAACAAAATGAGCCCCAAAATCAGCAAAAAATTGTGATTCTGATGAGTAATAAAGTAGCTGCTATTTCCAAAACGATGGACTTACCTGGTGATAAATAACCTCATCTTGGAGAGTAAATTTTTGACCTTTCAGAAACAATGGTCAAACTCAAGACTTGGGCGATTGTGATCTTTGTTGAATTTGCACATTTCTTGTCAAACTTTATAACACTTGAAAGAAAAAAAAAAACTAGCAAAAACAAAACCTTGTATCTTGCCATCGTTTGACACATGCTTCACTGTTTCGTGAGTAAACACGCCGCGTTAACTTCATCACGGCGCCCGCTGAATCCGATGTCACTTTCTATTTTGCGCTTTAATTTTGCAGCCAAAAGTACTGTAACAAAATTGAATGTAGCAAAAATCTCCCAAAATGTTTGTTTGTTGGTCATAACTTTTTATATTTGGGGTTCAAAATTAATGTTGTTTTCATGTCGTAAATGTTGTTGCTGATGACAAAATATTTTATTCTCGATCGACCATCCTGAAAACTTCTTTCTGCTGTTCCAAAAAACTGTGTATCAATATTTATTCACTTTTGCTTAAATATTTGTTTTGCATACTAAAGCAAGCTAACAAAATCTGTACCTTGCTTCGTTCGCATTTTTGGGCGTTAAAATAGAATTTTTGGTCCTTTGCTTCTGTTACGGAGTGGTATATTTTTTAGGTCACCCATCCAGATACTAATCCCACCGGACAGGGAAGAAAAAATTAAATGAACTTTTGTATTACGGAGCTGTCAGACGTTCTGAGTGCACGCTTAAACTATTGGTGAAAAGAAGTTGTGACGGAACTTGGAAACGATCAACATGTCAGCGTAGAAGCCAATGTCTCTCGATTCCCTTTTATTTTCTTCAATCTTTGTGGGTTTGGTACTTTGCGAGTAACCACATGTCTTCTCAGGGGGCTATTTACCTAAGACTTTTACCATGACACAACAATGATATACAGTACCAAAACAATATCGTGTCCTATTAAGTAGTCTGCTTACGAGCCAGAAGGCCCAATCAAGCCGGGATGTATCTCTGGTTTCATTAGCATGAAGCGACCAGGAGTATTCGCTACTCCCCCCTGGATGGGATGCTAGTCCATCGCAGGGTTATCCCCAGCAATTCGCCGGTACCCATTTATACACCAGAGTGGAGAGAGGCACCGTGAGAGTAAAGTGTCTTGCCCAAGAACACAACACAATGTCCCCGGCCAGGACCTCAACCCGGACCACTCGATCCGGAGTCGAGCACTCCAACCATGAGACCACCTCGCCTCCTATCGTGCACTATTAGAGCTACATATTGAACTTGAATATCCTGGAAGAAAAAACGCAGCTCAGTTGATGTAGGGCCTATACAGTTAGGTTAAGAAATACGGTGTTAACCCCTCTCCCCCCAGCAACAAAACTGTAGCAAGGAATCATGGGAAGAATAAAGACACGAGGTTGTTGTTGTCCGCCATCTTAGAATGTGTGTGTGTTTTTAGTGCGAGTCCGAATCCATACTTCCGTCCGCTCAGTGTGCAACATTTGGGGGCCTGTCCGGGAGATATGAAAGAAAATAAGACAACGTTTTAAGCAATCGATGAGGACGGGAGCGACGAGACAAGGAAACAAGGTTTTGAAATCGTGCACACGCTCGCGAAGGAATCAACACACGCGATGGAGATCGAAAACATACAAATGGAGATCCAGAGTCATCTCTGCCAGCTAAAGGTTGAGGATCTAGGAGTAATTTCTAAGACTTTAGGCTGCGGTGACAGTGACATTAAGGATAAAACGAGGAAAGGGCTTGTCAGATTGATCGAGGAACATCTCGAAGCCAAATTGAAGGGCAGCGTGGAACCGGACACCGAGTTTTTGGAAGATTTCAGGACTGGAATAATGATTTACACACCTTGGTGTCCACCGCTCGAGGATGTAAGCAAAAAAAAGAAGTCGGAAGTCTCTCAATCGGAACTAGAAAAGGTGAAGTTGGAATATGAGGTGATTAAACAGAAATTTGAGGCATTGACCATGGGTAAAGCACATTCATCGGAGAAGGATGTTGACAACATAGAGGAGGTGAAGGTGGAGGGTGAATCAAAGTCGTTATACTTCCAACCGAGTGATTTTAAACGAGAACTAAAGATTATTGGCCAAATCGGGGAACCAGGGCAAAAGGACAAATTGAGTTTTGTTAGTCTAGTGAGACAAATTGAAGGTGCACTGCAAAAGGGCTACAAGCCACAAGAGGTTGTTGATGCAGTGGTCAGGGCTATTAATCCAGGGATGAGATTACGATGCTATTTAGAAGGACTGAGTGATTTAACACTCCCCCGATTAAGACGTATTCTTAGATCCCATTTTCAGGAGAAGAGTGCGAGTGACCTGTACAGACAGCTATCAACTTTAGTTCAGGAGCCACAGGAAAATCCTCAAAGCTTTTTAATCAGAGCCCTCGATACAAAACAAAAAATCCTGTTTGCCTCGCAGGAGGTTGATACTCAGTTGAAATATGATCTAAAGCTAGTGCAGGGAATGTTTTTACATGCAATAGACACTGGTCTTCAAGATGAGGCCATTCGGATCAGGTTAAGACCACTATTAGAAAAACCAGATGTACAGGATGAGGATCTAATTCAACAAATGAATGTACTAGTTTCAGAAGAAAGTGAAAGAAAATCCAAACTGGGCTCTACCCCTCGTCAAAGGAACCCAAGGGTGAACGAAGTGCATGCATCACAAGGGAAGGGGGATCCATCCAACAAGGGGCAACCGCTAAGAAGCTTAACTCGCCGGGAAAACAGAGCCCTAGAGAAGAGGAATTCATGGCGGCACTACAAGCGGTCCGTTCAGAACTTACCACATTAAAAGAATCAGTTGAGAGAAATCTAACCAATGAGGAACGTTTCACCAGGCCCCTACCTGTAAATCAGAATCTGCAAGGGTGTTAGGGCCCAAGGGGCTGTATCGACTGTCAAAAGGTAGGAAAGGGGCAGCTGTGCGACCACTGCCACATTTGTGGTAGTAGTGACCATTGGGCCCGTGGATGTCGGAAACGGAGGTCAGAGCCGGGAAACAGGCGGGGGCCACAGCCGAGGGACAGGAAGTAGCCCCGCCCCAGGACAGATTTATAAAGTCCCACCAGTGTGCTAATTGTCAGAGGATTGCAGCAGGATCCCAACAAAGTTTCAAACAATGTTTCGGTTGTAAAGCAGTTCGTTATTGTGGTCGAAGTTGTCAGAAACATCACTGGGACAGTCACAAGGGTCTCTGCCAAGCGATCCAGCAACTGGAAGCTAGGAACAGTTCACCAGTACTTCGGGGGGATGGTTATGTATTTGCTAGTCATTTGACACCCAGGCAGTGTGTGGTAGTTGCAAGGTTGGTTGGCAAGAAGTGTAAGGTGTCATGTGTTCTCAATGGAGTCACAGTCGAAGCCCTTTGGGATACGGGTGCACAGGTGTCTATTGTGTCCAAGAGCTGGCTTGAGGAATATTTGCCTTCCTCAAAGTTAAGGAACATTGAAGAGTTGCTTGGCGAGGATGTAGGACTGAACTTAAGAACAGCAAATGGTTGAACCATACCATTTGAAGGGTGGGTGGAAGTACAGTTTCAGCTCTCGTCAGACACAGAGTCATCAAGTTCTCTAACTGTATCATTCCTCATTGCAAGAGATGAGTTGGAAACTCCAATCATTGGGTACAATGTAATAGAAGAAGTAGTGAAGGATAGAGAAACCGAAGGAAGCAGCTCCATTGTTGACATCATGAATACGGCTTTAAAGGAAGTAGCACTGGAGAAAGTTACTGCGTTGGTTGATTTGGTGCAAAATGCAAGTATGGAGGACATGGGTGTGTTAAAGAATGGTAAGCACAATCTGACGGTACCACGAGGGCAGGCAGTGACAGTACCGTGCAGAATTAACTGCGTTTCTCTAGAAGAGAGGACACCAGTGTTATTTGAACCAGACCCAGGTATGCCTTGGCCAGCCGACTTGGAAGTTGTAGAGCAGCTCCTCACCCTACCGCGAGGGTCGCCACACAGGGTGAACATTACAGTCCGTAACCCCTCGAAGCATGATGTAGTCCTTGGCCGGCGAACGCTACTGGGACACTTGCAGCTAGTGCAATCGGTTACCCCTTTGGAAGTAGTAAGAAAGGACCTCCCTCGTTCGGAAACTGCAGGATGGAAACCCATCAGTACCCCAACATCAAGTAAACAGGGAAGTTGCTAATGAAAGAAAGTCCTTTAAGACACCAGCCGTGGTGTTAGGTGACCTGAGAGAAAGTCAACGCCAGTTGGCCATGACCATGCTAGAGGAGGAGGCTGCGTCATTCTCCCAAGACGATGATGATATGGGACGGATAGAGGGACTTCAATTAAATTTGGAGTTGTCAGACACCACGCCGGTCCAGAAGAGCTATTCCTCAATTCCCCGTCCCATGTATGCTGAAGTTAAACACTACATTGAAGATCTGCTCAACCGGGGATGGATAACTAAGTCCCAGTCAAATTATTCATTTCCCGTGGTGTGTGTAAGGAAGAAAGATGGAGGGTTACGCCTGTGCGTGGATTACAGGGAGCTGAACCGTAAGACAGTACCAGATGGGCACCCAATACCAAGAATCCAAGAGACACTGGATAATCTTGGCGGGAACTCCTGGTTTTCAGTGTTAGACCAGGCAAAGGCGTATAATCAGGGTTTTGTTGGGGAAAAGAGCAGACACCTGACTGCCTTCATCACACCTTGGGGTCTGTATGAATGGACTCGGATCCCATTTGGGCTGAGTAATGCACCAGCAAGCTTTCAGCGGTTCATGGAAGATTGTTTGGAAGGTAATCTCGACGAGATTTGCATTCCTTACTTGGACGATGTCATAGTTTATAGTGGAACGTTTGAAGAACATGTGGAAAATTTGCGAATAGTGTTGAGACGCCTGCGCAAACATGGAGTGAAATTGAAGCCAAGCAAGTGCAGTCTGTTCCAGAGAGAGGTCCGCTATCTAGGCCGAATTGTAAACCAGTCTGGACACAGTATTGATCCCGAGACTACTAAAGCGGTCACGAGTCTTAGAGAATCTATGCCAGAGACTGTGGGTGAAGTCCGTAAACTAACAGGACTATTAAGCTATTACAGAAGGTACATTAGTGATTTCGCAAAGATTGCAAAGCCCCTTTACGATCTTCTTAAAGAACCTGAAAAGAGAGGACAGTCGCTGCGGCGAACTCAGAGGAGAAATACAAGACCAGTCAGAAATAAGGGACAAGTATCATCCCGGGAGCCAGTCAACTGGACCAGTGAACACCAAGCCGCAATCGATAAGCTTATCAGTGCTATTAGTAACCCATCTGTGATGGCTTACCCTCAATACACCCAGCCATTTATTCTTCACACGGATGCGTCAGAACATGGCCTTGGGGCAGCACTTTACCAGAAGCAGGCCGGTCAACTAAGGGTAATTGCTTACGGATCTCGTGCGCTAACTGCAGCGGAACGGAACTATCATCTTCACTCCAGTAAGCTGGAATTTCTGGCACTTAAGTGGGCCTGAAGAAGAAGAACCGCATTGGATTAAAGCCACAGTGGAAGCACTGAATGCCCAGCAGAAAGGAGATACAGTTTGGTTCCTATCGCTATCCTGTCAGCCAAGTGAAATGGGACACATGAATGTGGATTATGAACCGAGGGTGCAACCTCTTACACCTAAGGAACTGTACGAGGCTCAGAGGAAAGACAAGGTGATGAGTGCAGTGCTTCGGTATAAGGCAACCGGCAAACCACTCCTCGCAGCACAAGACAGGCGCCAGGCGTCACCTGCAGTACAGTCCCTTCTACGTGAATGGAGTAAACTTGCAGTTGGAGAAGATAGAATCCTCCGGCGCAGAAGTGGCCCTAATCTTCAGATTGTCCTTCCGCAGAAGTTTCATCGAATGGTCTACAAAGAGCTACATGAAGAAATGGGACACTTAGGGACAGAAAGGGTCCTTCACCTTGCCAGGGATCGGTTTTAGTGGCCCCGGATGAAAAGAGACATTGAACATTACGTGACGCATGTTTGTAGTTGCATCAAACAAAAGAGACCAAACATCTTGCCAAAAGCACCAATGGAGACCATACAGAGTAGCACACCCTTCGAACTGGTGTGATTGGACTTTGTACACCTTGAAAAAAGCAAAGGGGGATACGAGTATATCCTGGTTGTAGTTGATCATTTTACAAGATTTGCCCAAGCGTATGCGACCACCAACAAGTCTGCACGAACAGCAGCGGGACAAATTGTATAATGACTTTATATTACGTTTCGGGTTTCCGGCAAGAATCTTGCATGATCAAGGTGGCGAATTTGAAAATCAGTTGTTCCATCGGCTGGAGGAATGCTGTGGTATGGTCCGATCTCGAACAACGCCTTATCATCCCCAAGGAAACGGAAAGACAGAACGCCTGAACCAAACACTGCTATCCATGCTAAGAACTTTGCCTGAGCACCAGAAGTCCAAGTGGAAGGACAGCCTCCAAAAGGTGGTTCATGCTTACAATTGCACTCGCCATGAAGCGACAGGATATTCGCCGTTTTTCCTATTGTTTGGCCGATCCCCAAGAGTCCCAATTGATGTCATATTTGGTACCA
>NC_090880.1:772264-789764 GCF_036669935.1 Montipora foliosa
GCTAAGCGGCAAGGGTGTAGTAGACTTACGTGGAGGAGGACCATCAGCAGGGTCCAACCTAGCAGGCTTACGCTTGGACGCCACACGTGAAACAAAAGCACGAACAAAATTCTGAGACGGAGGAGGCGAAACAACAGGACTAACTTCAGAAATTTCCATAGCAGCCAAGGCTTCATCTGAGACAGTAGGAGGAGATTGTGAAGGAACTTCAGCGGCATGTTTCAAATCAGATACAGTGGGCGTGCCAGTAATAACGCTTGATGGAGGGAGGGAGGCTCAACAGACTCGAAGAGCGATTGAGACTGCGAGAGCTGTGAAGGGTCTGTAGACTACTGAGAGGAATCTTGAGTAGACTGCGTGGAAGGCAAAGAAAAGAGCACCGGAGAATCCTGAGGAGCAGACACCAGAAGAAGGCGAAGACGACGGTGACGGCGATAATGATGACTGCAAGGGAGGCGCAGAAAGTGGAACAGAAGAAGGCGCAACATCAAAAGGCGGTTGTGACGAAGAATCATCGGACAAAGGCTGAGGCGAAGGAACAGGCGGAGGGCGTTCATGAACATCACAAGGAGATGGAGAACCGGCAGGAGGCACATCAGTAGAAGGATGCGAAGGATGGGACACAGGAAGGGCGGAAACGTCAATGTCAGCCAAGGCAGGGCGACGCCACCAGGACATGCGACAATCAATGGCATAATGACCATTCTCCTTACAGATGCTGCATTTAGTGTCTTTTGTACAGTCACTGAAGGTGTGACCAAGCTGGTCACAGTTAAAACAAACGACAACATTAGGACACGCTCTGGAAACATGGTTTGGCAAATGTCACTTACTGCAGGTGGGGATCTGACCTTCGTGTTTAATCCTAAGGAGCTTCCTACCAAAACGCATGAACGAAGGAATTGACTCTGACAACTCCATTCTAGCCACACGTGTACCACTATGGATGCCATCATAACCCTGGAGGCCACACCGACGAATTCCATGAACAGAGCCATAGTGACTAGGACGATGAGAAAGGGCTTCATCCAGAAGTTCATAAGGTGCGTCGTAGATTACCACGAAAGTGAATCTCGAAGAATTATGACGAGCACGAAGAGAGATGAACGAGGACTGGCGAAGAAAACAATCACGGTACTCGGACGTAGAAAACGTTACTGATACAAAACCATTAGGACTGCGCTGCAAACACCTAACACCAGCTGCACGAATTCCGCAATTCTTAAAATCAGTAAAGACTTGAGACAAAGGCGTATCTTTAGCAGGAAGGACAAAGTGAGCCGTACAAGGACGCTCAGGAAGAATATTCAACGGGTGGATCCGATCCTTTTCGGAATCCGAAAGACGGGCTTAATTTTTCATAATGTAACCATCCTCCTTAGACAGACTCAACACTCTTGGACGGCAGCCAGGTCGGGCCATCTGGGCATAAGACGGAGGAACAGAACCATCCAAAGACACGACAGACATAACATCTGGAACATCTTCAGCCCAGCTATGCTGGGGATCAACATCAGCACTTGCCATAACACTGCTGGGCCAAAGGCCAAAGCAGCGATACCACAAGCGAAGGCGAAAACGAAAAAACAGACTCATAGGGCTTCGCCCTGGGATAGTCCTTTTTTGTCACTTGGCCTCATCAGCATGGCGTAACTAACATAGCAGGCGGGTGGGTTTAGCACCCCTTTAAGTGGCAGCTTCACATGCCATACATGTGGTAAGCTGGTTTGTGACACACAGATCTCTTAATGTGATCCACCTTCCCACACGCTTGCCGTGGGAGAACAGTTTTGATGTTCCCAACCCAGCTTACCACATGTATGGCATGTGAGGCTACAATTTAAAGGGGCGCTAAACATACCCGCCTGGTATGTTAGCTACGCCATGCTAATGAGGCCCAAAAGGCCTACGTTCAGTCTACGATTATGGTATTGAATTGGCTTTTTCGTTAATTTGCTTTTGGAGTGCTTGTCCTAAGTACCTGCTGGGACGGAACGGTATAGCCTCCATCCTAAATTGTTTTCGTCATGTCGGTCCTTCAGTGTCCGAACAGCGTCGTGCTCCAGTTTACAGACTCAAAACGAGCACTGGTTCATCAGAAGTGTTACCGCTTTTGTTAGATGCAGTCGATCCTGAAAAGCTGGTTACTGTTCAATTTTTGCGTGGCGGCCGTGTTCGATTGACCTTTAAGATCTAGTATCTTGTGATGAGTTGATGTCCTCTAGTCTTACCTGCATTGAGTCTCGTTTTCGTTCTGTCCATGGTTGTGATCTGTCGTCCGAAGTTTGTGATGAAGATGTTAAGTCCTTCTTCCAGGCTTACGGCCAGGTTTTGTCTGTCCGGCTTAGCACTTTCGTTAATTTTCCAGCTATTTACAATAGCAATCGTGTGCTTGAGATGGCCTTATACCGCGATATTCCGTACCTCATCTCCTTTGGTGATTCAAGTTGTCGTGTCTGGTACCCCCGTCAGCCCGTCTACTGCGTCATCTGGCGTGAAACCGGCCACCGTGGCCCCTCCTGCCCGCTCTCTGGCCTGTGCCGGCGCTGCCGTCAGCCCGGCCACTTGGCTCGGGAGTGCAGGCAGGCTTGGGGTGCCGTCGATCAAGGAAGTGAAGCCTTGTATTACAGTATCCGTGCCGCTGAAGATGATGGAAGTTCTGAGTATGTCCCTCCTGAGGAGGCTTGTTCCGAAGCCTCCGAGGGGGTAGAAGAAGATCAGTTGATGTCTGGGGATGAGCAGGTTGTTACCTCGGCAGCTCCTCCTCTACCCTCGGCTCCTGTTTCTGCTCCTGTTCCTGATGTTCCAATTGCTTCTCCTGTGCTGTCTCCTGTCTCCCATTCGCCTGCCACTGTGCCATCTCCTGTTTGTGATGTTAAAGCTTCTGTGTCACCTGCTCCTCTTGTTTCGTCAGCGGTGCCGCCTGCCTCACCTGTCTCTGTTTCGCCTGATGCTGTGCCATCTCCTAATCCTAGTATTTCTGCGTCGGATGCTGTTTCTGCCCCCCCTCGTGTTTCATCTGTTGCTTCGAGCCCTCTTGATCCCCGTGTTGTCGCAGCCTTACGTGATATTCCTCATCGTGATTTCCTTACTTTCGATGTTGCTAACTTTGTTACTGTTTCTATTGAGAAGTTCCGTTTGCATCCTGACTCTTATAGTGCTCTGATTGATTATGTTTCGTCCTTTCAGCGCAATGTTTTGAAGAAGATGTCCAGTTCTAAGAAGCCTTTAAAACGTCCTCCCGCTAAACTATTAGACTCTGAGGGTCAGCCGGCTCGCAAGCCGACTCGCCCGGACCGAGTAAAATGAACTTTGATATTCTTGTTTAATTTGTTATACAGTAATTAGTAATTAGTTTTTTCTTTCGTATTATGTGTTTACCTGTTTTTTTATTTGCGAATGTTTGATTTTCCCCAGAGAGACATTTTTCGAGTACTTTATTTTTTCTTATGATGATTGTAAATAGAGGTTTTTCATCTTCTGAATAAAGGTGTATTTCACGGTAAAAAAAAAAAAGTTGACCGGGTGAAATGGTTGTGCGCATGCGTGATGTGTTGGCCACACCGGGTTGGTGTTAGCGTGTGTCATCTCGCTTTTATTGTTGTTTTCAATTGAGAATTTTTTCACACAATTATCTTCTTAAGCCTTTTATCGGGATTCCCATACTAATCCTTTTATTTTTGTAGGCCATCATGGCTCACACTGAGTTTGTGGTGCCTGTGTGCATTGCAACGTCATCGCAAATGCCAATATGTTGCTCGATTCCTTTTTCATGATTTTTTTCAATCTTTTTGGGTTTAGCGTTTTACAAGCAACCACGTGTCCTCCAAGGGGGCTCTTAGCCTAGTTATTTTGACCACAACTTACCTTCTTAAATTAAACAGAACCTACCAGCTTACTTATGTCTCAGAGTCTAGCCAAGGGCAAAGTATTCAATCCTGTCATATCAGTCATAGTTCTCGGCGCTTATTGAAACCATCTCAAGAAGTACACACCCATATCCTCAAACTTCGGTCCTATAAGATTGTTTATTTCCCTGCCCTTTTCCTCTTTTCTTTTCCACGAAATTACTACCAGTCTTGCAGTGGGAGGCGTGGTGGCCTCATGGTTAATGCGCTCGACTCCGGATCGAGTGGTCCGAGTTCGGGGCCTGGCTGGGGACATTGTGTTGTGTTCTTGGGCAAGACACTTTACTCTCACGGTGCCTCTCTCCACCCAGGTGTATAAATGGGTACCGGCGTAATGCTGGGGTTAACCTTGCGATGGACTAGCATCCCATCCAGGGGGGAGTATAAATACTCCTAGTCGCTTCATGCTACTGAAACCGGAGATAAGCGCCGGCCTGATGAGCCTTCTGGCTCTTAAGCAGAGACTTTACCTTTACCTTTTCCTTTGCCTCCAAAGCGGCTGACAAGCGCACTTCGATAACACGAAATTACTACCAGTCTTGCAGTGGGAGGCCCGGTGGCCTCATGGTTAGTGCGCTTAACTCCGGATCGAGTGGTCAGGGTTTGGGTCCTGGCCGGAGACATTGTGTTGTGTTCTTGGGCAAGACATTTTACTCCCACGGTGCCTCTCTCTACCCAGGTGTATCCCTGCGATGGACTCGCATCCCATCCAGGGGGCAGTAGAAATACTCCTAGTCGCTTCATGCTACAGAAACCGGAGATAAGCGCCGGCCTGATGGACCGGCCTCCCTAGGTTCGTAACAGAGACTTTACTAGCCTTAAATAACTTTTCAGCACTATTTGTACATGTATGGTGGTGCAAATAAAGGTTGTTATCGTATTTCTTAGGTCCCCTCGCAGCACTTCAATTGCTACTAGTAACTCCTTGTATAGTTTCTTGATTTAGATAAATTGGTGTACATCAGACTTTGTTCTGTCTTTTCACCCCAAAAGGATATCGTCGCGAGTAGGTTTTAGAGTTTCTTCGATTCGAGTACGATAGGACTTCAGCCTTTATACAGATCATCAAAGCCAGCGGCAGACCAGGACTGATTCGTGCGCGGCTGCCACGGAAGACTACACTTGCGCAACTTTCTACCCACCAACTTGACCCCGTCAAAAGACTATTGCCGAAAAACGATTCAGCATCAATATCGTGGCTCATCATGTTCATGGTTCATTTTATTTCACACTATTTACAAGAGGTATTAATAAAAGGTTATTAATAAAAAGTTATGAAAGTTAAGTTCTATTGAGTAATTAAATAGCTAAAGTAAATTACAGTTATCAGGTAAAATACAAAATGTGTGTGGTGGGCAAAGTAGCATACGCTTTCGATTTGGCCACCACCTAGTTTAGAATAAAAGTTAAACAAGACCGATTGAGCTTAATTAAAACTGAATTGTCAGGGAACTTCATTGTATTGTTATAAAGACCGTCGTTATCTAGTAATGATAATTAAATCAAATTAAAGGTATTTATTCAGTTTGAACCAAGAACTTGAATGAGTTTAAGAAATGATCATGACAGAAAAACGAAAAAACAAAAACAACCCTAGCAAACAAGCAAAGAGCAGGAAAACGAAAACTGAGCTAGCGAGCCCAGAATCGAAAGAGGCAAAGAAAGGAAGAAAGCAAAAAGCAAGGAATGAAACATACGTAAGTATTTCAGTAACACGAGAAAGACAGCCCTTTTTTTGTTCGAGCATTCGAGGATTGAGGCCATCCTACTTTCTACTTGGCTTCCATGTTAGCTAGTAATGTCTACATTTATGATAGGAAAGCAACCAAAAAATGTGAGCCCACGTGAAGGGAAACGTGGCGCGCACTTGGTACTAAGAGGAGTCAGATGCGTAAGCAGGGAACATTTGCAACTTCGAGCTATATTCTGTAAAAGATATCTTCAACAGTTTGTTCAAAGCAGCCCACAAAATGACTAAATTAAACCAAGACCAAAAGATTGAGAACTAAGCTTTGATAAAGTGGTGTTTTATTTTATTTTTGAGCAGAGACAATCATTGAAGATGGTTTTAGATCTTCGTCAACGGAATTCTGTACTGATGGGTCTTGGAATCTTGCATTGAATTTTGCGCAATTAACTCTTCCCTTCAGTTTTGGGAGATAATTAGCAGCAAGCATTCTGGATAGGTTTACTTTAACAAGGAAACATCATTTGGGGATCAGTGCATTTTAAAGAATGTTTGTCAAGGACAGCTCCTCCGGGAAAGTTAAAATTAAGGTCTCATAAACCAGCTGCCAAATTGGCCGAGGCTGCAGCCGCACTTGGCGAGTTAACCAGGTTAAATTTTAAATCACCCGTTTAAAAAAATTCGCGAAACTTAAACCGGTTAACCCCCTTAAACTACCTAGTGAGGTGGTTTAAAATTACCGAACCCGGTTATGGAAATGTATTGTTTTTGCGTTAATTTGCTTAACCCGGTTAACACCGAAGAGGCGCGGCCGCATTCATAACTGTTTTAAGGACGGCGCCTATTGTTATTGCGCACACGTTCTGCGCATCTCGAGATACTCGGATTTCCAATGGGTGGTGTTTATTAGATCTTATTACTACAGGGATATTTTTGCGCGGTTTAAAACTGTCCGGAAATAGTAGATTTTGGAAAGTACTCTTGGTATCCAAAGAAAAATTTGGGGGTAGCCATACATTTTTAAAAGATAATTAAGCTACAATTTGAGAAAGAACGCCATACATTGCCTTGTATTTTAAAGCTTTTTACAAATATTATTTATCATGTATCTTTGAAAAATGCGTGGTTACCCCCAATTTTAGATCTAGATCTACATTTTCTGCATAATCATAAAAAAGGGCAAAAATACCTTTGAATTAGTAGGCACCGTCCTTAAGCCGGGTAATTTCAATTAACTAATTGGATATGAAAATTTCAAATTGGTTTTATCAACGGAGTTGATAATGTAAATTGACCACCGTACAGAGATTCTAAAAGCTGACGTCAGCTTTTAGAATCTGGAAACGTCAGCCTTTAGAAAAATGATCTCTGTACGGTGGTCAATTTACATTATCAACTCCGTTGACAAAACCAAATTTTTGTATACTACTTCCCCACCGACGCAGCACCACAGTTTCTTTAGAAACTACCCCCTTCATTCATTAATTGGATATAACCCGGTATCAAGTATTCCCAACAGCATGTCGCTTAATGTTTATATCCAGCGATCGTACACTTGTGAGCACAACATCCTTGCTTTCGAAGTCCATTTCAAATTGAATTGTTCCAGCGGAGGACAAACCGTGACATTCTGGTCCGAAATGGCGGCTAAGTTCCACTTCATGTTTCCAGCGGCAATTGGAACAACATAAGCAGACAACACGTGACAGGATCGCGGAGAAGCCGCGACGGTAGCTCTTGTTGAAGGTAAAATAAGTAACAAAATTAAGAAAGCCGTTACAATGGACCAAGTACTGAGAAAAAAAGCGAAAGTTCTTTGAAAGACAAGCTCGACCATTGCTGAAGATATCAATAAATAAATACACCACGAATGGTGACATCGATAAGAAAAAGACCATGACGATTACCACGGACATCTTTAATATGTTGCGATTCCTTTTCTCCCGGCTAAAATGCACGACCAAGTTCCTCACTCCATAGAACGTTTGTCCTCTAATTTTTTTCACTATCAATGAGTACAATGTTGTGATGACTACCAGAGGTACAATGAATATTAGAATAATCAACAACAAAAAGACAATCTTCGTTATTGGGCGTGGCCAACTGACGAAGCAATACGTTTTGTCACCTATACTAACAGTCTTGAAACCGTAAAGATAAGGAAGGTGAATGATCGCAGAAGTGAACCATATCAGCGAAGTTACTAATTTTATTCTTGGCTTGATACGAGCTGCTTTTATTGGAAACCACACGGCGTAAAAACGGTCTACTGAAATTGCCACTAAACTTTGAACAGATACTGCGGTGGAGATGTCTTGGAGGAACGCTGTAACTTTGCAAAGGGCCTCCCCAAAGGCTCCACCGATCAACCATCGAAGGTTGCCGAAAAATATTTCGACGCTAGCTCGAGGCATGGCGAAGACCGGAACAAGAAGATCAGATACTGCCATGTTTACGATAAGCAGGTTTGTAGTTGTCCTCATTTTTTTATCTCGACAGACAACCATTATTATCAACGTATTTCCCAGAAGTGAAAAAGCAAGCAACAGACCGTAAGCAATTATCTTGCAGATTTTAACTTCAAGAGAATCTTCAGTAATGGCGCAATACAAGATTTGATGATCACTGACGTGGCCTGTCGTGTTGCTGGTATTCATCATTTTTCATTCACTTCACAATACAAGCTGTGACAAGACCTGTAATAAATATAAAGCAAAGCAAGCCATTAAATATAATTTATCACAACTTATTATATACGAATCTATATTTCACTTTCCCAAGAGCCGACTATCTAAAAAGGAGCTTTAGCAACTCTCTGGAACAGTCTACCCTGCAATCTTAGGCAAGTGAAATCTCTGAATCGGTTTAAGCTATGGTTAATTCTTCATTTTAGTTAAGTAAGTTAGATACATGGTATTCATGGAAAACAGGTCTAGTTTAGTGTAATTTTATGAGTAGTATTTTACTGATGAGACTTTTTTGGTACGTATTTATTCTATTTATATACTGTTAGGTAATTGTATTTTATATTGTACCATAAAACCTGATGATTTTTTTGCCGTGTTAAAATAAAGATTTGATCTTGATTTTACTAAACGTGGCCATAAAAGGCTGAGCTTTGAGAATGAGCTGGTGACATGGAATTCTTTTTCAAATTAATAAACCAACAAATTTACTTCGCCGACAGAACTGGCTAAATCAGAAGTAGTGGAGCGTCTTGAAATTCGAGGGGAGGGGAAGGGAAGCACATCGTATTCCAGGCAAATGCAAAGCGCAACAACCCTTTCTAATTTTTTTCCCCAAAATGTCCTGAATTTGCATAGTACGATGCATGCATGGCACACGCAACGTTTTTCAAACTTTTTTGCGTCTAGTGTGCATGCCTATGCCTCGAGGACAAGTCAAATATAGGCACATGCTGCTTGCATAATGTGGCCATTCTTCACTCAGTATCTATCTTAGAATAAATTTTGGTTTTTACCGACCTAATGAATGAACTGACACTTCACTGATCCCAACACTCTGAGACGAGTTTGAAATGAAATGAAACCGTACGTCCCTGGCTGAAATCCAAGTTCCTTCTGTGGACGTGCTGATCCAAGACTTCCCGTTTGGCTTTTATCAAACGAAGAAACTGTCTCCAAGATATCTATGACGCGAATGCCGCGAGAGTTTACGCAAAAAAGTCAACAAGAAAAGTGGAAGCGTTTGCCAAGGAGAAACGCCAAATTAATTAAATGGCAGTGTTTGAGATGGACGGACCGACTTACCAATAATCAACACCATTAAATTCAGGTTTGACGTAGTTCTCGTAGTTCCGGGTGAATTTAAAGTGACTGATAAGTTTTTCTCTTCATTTGATCACCCGTCTCGAGCCCATGATTACGCGATAAATTTAACTTAACGAATAAATTCAGCTTTGTTTCTGACAACAGAGAGATATCATTGTATCCTTTGTTTGTTTAGAAACAAATCGACTTTTTGTTTAGATGTGGCCACGCATTCAAGGTCCCAGGTCCTCGAACACAGCCTGATCTGATCAAAGTTAAGATAGCTCTCTCCTTGTTACAATAGTTAGAAAAGCAATGGCTCGAACAATCTTTTGCTACTGGAAAGACTTTTCGTCACAGAATGGACGGTTGATCCAACCAAGTGATCGAACCAGTTGTACGCGACCCAGGTTAATCAAAGCTTGCTTTAAATAACTTTTTCTAAGGTGTGAAAACACGCTTGAAGACAAGTGAAAAACTACTCACCTAAGAGAGTTGCAAAGTTCAGTTTTCGATTGCGTGATTTGGATGTTTTCTCGCAGAGTTTTGATGACAGTTAGTTCACAACACTTCTAGTTTTAAGTTCCTAGAGCCACTAGTCAAAGGGATTTGTCACTGTCAATTATCTCTTCTTTAAGCAAGCTTCTTGAAGTCAGTGAGAAATACTTCAAACCGCCGGGCTAATGCCATGATCGTCTTAATTGGAATATTTCGCGAATCGAACCAAAAGAAAAACTTGACATGATTGACAAGAAAGCAATTTACAAATTGTTTGCTTGAAAATACTTTTGAGTGTCGCCAGTTAAGCCTTACAGCATTAAGCTGTCATAATATCCCTATTCTCTTGCAAGTAAATAAAGACGTTACACAATCCAAAATTAATTAACAACTGTTTTAAATACAAATGTTCCAAACTAGCACCTTAGTCGTCTTGGAAACGATTTCCTGTCACGTACAAGAGCGTAGTTAGCTTGATTAGTTCCAGCGGTTATTCTTGGGTAGTTTCTTTCTTTGTTTGCCTTTTTACGTGGCAACTTGCGGCGCGAAAGTCTAAAAATTTGCCTTTTCGCCTATAGAAAGCGAAGATCAGCGAGTTGTTTAAGTACTTAGATCCGAGAAGAAACTGCGGCGATAACAATATTTCAAAAAGTTAATTCATATCACGTGCTTCAAACTTAACAAAACTCGCGCTTTTTGGCTCGTCGTAACCTCTAGTAGAAAAAGCGGGATTTGTTGCAGTTGGTACATAGGCAGCCCAAGCTCGCGTCACTGCAGACAGCCGTTGAGAATTTAAACGCGTCATAAGACTTTGTATGGGAAATAAAATACCGTCGATTATGAAGCCTAAAAAATGCTCAATTTAACGTTCATTCAATAAAATGAATAAAAATGACTCACCTCTGGTGTATTCTTGTGCCTTTTGGAGCTAATTTTACCGTTTCGGGAAGCCCGTGTTTTCAGTGTTCTAAGACGAAGTCAAGGCTGCCCACTAAGATTTCGACCGTAGTCAGCTCAGAGGCGGTTTGCGACTCGAAAATCCATCTCAGCCGCGATTTTTTCACGCAAAGCTAAGGCCACATCATTTGCGAACCTCCGTGAATGTTTCGTCGTCAAAAATCGTCACGCACCTGGCTGGAAATGAGCATTTTCTGCTTCGATTCCACGATAGCTGATGAATTTAACAGCTGCTGATAACCGGACAGGACACGGAGGTTTGGGTCCGAGGTCAAATTAACTTCACCGGATGAGGTACAGTCGTTTCATGTATAACACTTACCCCATCCCCACAGCGGCTTCTCGAACAGCTCCATGGTTACGAGTGACACTGTGGGGATGGGGTAAGTGTTCTGTACCTCATCGGGTCGAGTTAATTTGACCTCGGACCCAAGCTCCGTGTCCTGTCCGGTTATCAGCAGCTGTTAAATTCATCAGCTATCGTGGAATCGAAGCAGAAAATGCTCATTTCCAGCCAAGTGCGTGGGGATTTTTGACGACGAAACATTCACGGAGGTTCGCAAATGATCTGGCTTTTAGCTTTGCGTGAAAAAATTGCGGCTGGGATGGATTTTCGAGTTGCAAACCGCCGCTGAGCTGACTAAGGTCGAAATCTTAGTGTGCGGCCTTGATTTCGTCTTAGAACATTGAAAACACGGACTTCCCGAAACGGTAAAATAAGCTCCAAAAGGCACAAGAATACACCAGAGGTGAGTCATTTTTATTCATTTTATTGAATGAACGTTAAATTGACCATTTTTTAGGCTTCATAATCGACGGTATTTTATTTCCCATACAAAGTCTTATGACGCGTTTAAATTCTCAACGGATGTCTTCAGTGACGCGAGCTTGAGCTACCTATGGTTGGTATAAAAATACATTTCAACGTCAACTTGACGTAGCTAAAACGTTATACCATATTACTGCGTTGCCAGTATGGCAATCCCAGTCGGAAAATGGGTAATACTTGGTCGTTTTCTTTCTTTTTTTTTCCGTGTCGGTAAAAGTCTTGCCTGTCACTCCCCTGCTAAGTGGTGTCTTTGTGCATAGAGCCTTCTGCGCGTATTTTTTTAGGATCGAGAGCGTAGGGGAAATGCGTAGATTTCTCTGGTGGACACAGTAGAATATTTAACTTAACCTGCAATGGCGTCGAAAGTCTTGTGACGTAAATGGCGTTTTAGTGCATCTTTAAACAAAATATACTCTTATGGAGTTCAATAATGGAAAGTCAATTGGATAAACAAGACAGGCGGTGAAAAATAAATATCTGGAATCTTAAAAGCGACGAGTAATGAACTTCGACAACAATCTATCGCCCGTCGAGCCGAAATCAAAGTGAGCTGTATTTCTAATATCTTACCAAGTGTGCTGTTATGTAGAACACTGAAACCAAATGGAAAATTCTCTGGTAACTTATGAGTTCAACAAAGACTGAGAACGAACTGAAGACCTTAAGTGAATCTGTGATCTCTGTTGTCTGGCTTTTCTATAATTTTATTTGTATTCAACTCTTCACAGTCTTCAGGTAAAAAAATAATTGGAAATGTGACAGCCAAGAATCATTTGAAAGAAAGCTTGTCGTCTATTTTGTGCTTCATTATTCAAGAAAAAGGTTCTTCATGGAAACGGTTTGATCCTGAAATTTATTTTGTTGCAATATTGCGTAAGGTAAATCTTCACGCACGTAATGAAATAGGAAGGGGTTCAAAAATTTTTCGCTGGAAAAGGTGATCTTTATGAATTCATTATGTTTTATAATATGCGAGCTTAACTGGATAGTTTTCATGGCAATAGTAAAGCATTTTCTTGTCAAAATGAGGTTAGCGTCTTTCTGGTGTGTTAACTTAATTAAATATACCATGTGCGCCTCGTGAATCTGCCGAAACCTTGATTTCCACTCTCAAAATTACCTCCAGAACCTACTTTTTGCGTAGAATAAGGTTTTAAAATCATGTTCTTGTCTTCTGTGGTGATACGTAACGATTCGGAAACATTTTGTGAAAAAATAGTTATAACGGGTCACACGCGCAATTTGATCGCCCGATCATGCATAACATCCACTTGGCCTTTTGACATCCCATTGAAAAAAAACTCGTAAAATATTCGCGGACCGGTCGATTTCTCTGAAATTTGAAAGGATGATTCCTAACGAATATAGAAAGATTTTCACAATAACTAAAAATTCCTGTTAAGCATTAGAATTCGACGAAGAGGTAAATGCGACTAAATTTGTTGCGTGCGTTGCTATTTTTGTGATTTGACTGTTGCGCAAATTTTGACAGATATTAAATTATGAAAAAATATCTACGGATAGATCGTTAAAAAATCTTTATTTTTAGCGGTTATTTGAACATAAAAGATGCAACGCTTGACGAGAAATAATATTTTTATTATTTTATTATATATTTTTTATTTTATTAGCTTCGCCAAATAAACAAACAAAACAGTTACGTATACAGAAGAACATTGGCAGGGACACCGCAACAGCGTTGGCCAAATACAATGTATTTGAAAGAAGAAAATTTTCGCGGGAATCGTGGTGAAATTGCATACGTGCGTTGAAATGTGATACGCGAGGAGACAGGAATTTTATTTCTCTGACAAATGATTTTGTCATTGTAGTGTAAGATGAAATTTATTTGGGAAGCCAACAATACTTCTTTAACTTCCTGGTTAATCCAATTTATTGCTACGACTAGCTAGTGCGAACGTTGTTTACATGAAACTCACGCTTTTTGCGAATTTTGAGTGTCATGAAATGACATCATTTGCGTGACAATATATCTCTAACCCAAAAACATTCAGATTGTAACGAACTTCATAATTATTTAACCATTTCTTTTGCTTTTGTGCTTGTCAGCATTGTGATTTGCGATAATTCGCAAGTCTGTTTTTTGTATCTCATAGATGTTTAGATTTTCAATTAAATGGCCGCTCAACCTCGCGATTGTGTAAATAGTTCACCCTGAAGTCAAAATAACGGAAATGACTCTAAATAATAAACTGAAATCTAATACGTTTCTTCGCGGATATTAGGACCTTTGGGATCAATTACATGATTCAATGTAACAGATGCTTTCTACAGTACATAGGAGTAACTAAACGACGTTTAAAAGACCGTTTTAATGACCACAGGCAACCCAATGTACGCTTTATGGAGCGTCTAGTTGTCATTTATACCATGTCATAGGAAATACAGCCAATCAGAATGCACGAAAGCAGTTGTGTATATCAGGGTTTCCGTTTGAGGCCAATATTTGAGGAGTTTGTTTCAGTTTTTGTTTTTATAATTTTTTAAACTTACTTTTTAAAGAGAATTTGAGTGAACTCGGGAAACTGATTCTTGGGTTTCAGAAACACTGGAAATAGCGTTCCTGAGTGTTCTAGTTTAAAAATTTCCTGCGGGGCATGCCCCCAGAACGTCCTAGGTAGCTCGCCTCTTCGGCGCTCGCAAGGCGTTTGTTACGTCCGGTGCTTTCAGAAATATGTCCGCCACTTTACAAAACCGTCGAAAACCCTGGTATATTCATCAGTATTCCAAAGAACCTTCCCATCGATCAGTGGAATTCAACAGCATCACACCAACCTTCCCATCGTACCTAGCTGGCCACTGCATTTTCTTTAGCATGGTTTAAAATAGTTATGCAACCCTTTCTTGTGGTATACCGTGGAATATCCCACGAGCCACATGTATTTTCTTGATATACACACGTGGCTCGTGGGATATTACATCAGGTATACCACTCGAAAGCGTTGCATAACTAGTATATATATTTGGCATCTAACACAAAAGCTCACGGGTGACCTAACCCTACGACAAATTCATAAGAAGGATAACTAGGAACTCCTCCGGTACAGTATGAACGATTCAGTTCAGTTCTTACCGAGAAACGATTATAAATTACTATTACGACTATACGATTCCCTTTTCCGATGAATGGTCCGATACGTATGACGCAAATGATGCGAAACAATCATTTTGATAATTTTGAAAGACTTCACCTTGAATAGCTTTTTGTCTTAATAGATATATACTACATACTTCTAAAACAATGACTTTAAAAAATTCATACTTTTCAGTGCCTTATCCATTAAATAGTATTATGATGTTAAAGAAATCAATTCTTGACAAATCTCCAGACTGCTAGGAACAGCGTAAGGCAAGACAGTAAACTTCCTACAAAAACAAAAATATCTTTTAGAATGTCCTAAATGAGGTCTTGAACAGGTAACAAATTCTGATTTTCTCGTATAGTCTCTATGTCCAATAAAAAACACCTCATCCGTCAATCCCACTCCACTCCTCTCCATCCCACTTACCCACCCTTCACCTCGACTCTACCCAACCCCTCCATCCCAACCATTACCTCCAGTCCACCTCATCCTCGGAGACCCAGTGGCAGTCAGTCGAGACGCGACGAGAATCGGGACTGGCGTAAAGTTTTTCATGTAAGGCGAGAAGAACCCCTGGGAACAAGACAAGGAGAGCGATAGAAAAAAAATGGCGACCGTTGATGTAGCATTTCTCACTTGATATAAGGAATCACGATCTGACTTCATTGTATGAGGTTCTCTGATTGGGCGGAAAAAGACAATTGCGGAAATTTCCGCCCAATCAGATAATCAGAATTTAAGTCGCTCTGGAACTCGTCCGTTAAAGGTATGCTCTCAAGGGTTCTTCTCGCCTTACTTGAAAACTTTACGCCAGTCCCGATTCTCGTCGCGTCTCGACTGACTGCCCCTGGGTCTCCGAGGATGAGTCCACCTACGTTTCTCCTCAGCTTCATCCACCCACCCCCCCCCCCCCTCAAATTAAAGTCGCCTTCCCAAGAGGACTTGGGTAAGGTTTACCAGCTCGCCGTTTTGCTTAAATAAAGTACGAGCTAAAATCATTTGTCTTACCCACTAAATACTTTATTAAATCTAATTTCTGCGCTTCAAGTTGAGTCCCTAGTTTGGCGACCTACAAAATATACAAAACATATTCATTAATTTCAAGAGTATATTGCAGTGCATTTATGAGGGAAATGGCCTTCAAAAACTTGTGTCTTTTTTAATACGATGAACACACCACTCCGCTTATGACCCAAGACTGAGGAGGGTCAAAGATGAGAGACGTCTGGTAAAAATCGACACGGAGTATAAGGTGAGTCTACAAGGCAAAACTACCATAGCGGAGACCACTAAATTGTTTCAGTTCTTAGGAGGTTGAACTCCATGGGATGGTTTCAAAGTGGATTACCGTATACGAACACCAGAGGGAAAAAACAAAACCAGGTCCCGTCTCACGAGAAAGAAACAAGAATGAATCACGGTAGTGGTGGGCAGATGATCGATTATAATCGAAAGTTGATCGAAAAGTTCAAGCGACGCGACAATCGATTTTGCTTTTTTCATAATCGATTGTCGTCTAAAAATTAAAAATTTATTGGGGACAAATAAAAGTATTAAAATCAATAAAAATGTTCGTTTAATATCTTGTGTGAGTTGTCTTTTTTCATGGACTCCAAACTTCTAAGTTACAACAGCAGATATAATCTAAGATTGACTGTGTTTACCTGGCGGTACCCTGTTCGCTGTGTTGTCACTTCAAATACCTCACGCTTATTTGAAAGATGTGGCATGCTAAGCCGCTTTGTATTTCGTAAACAACTGAACCAAAACATAAATTACAAGCTCACTGTTTCGCGTTTGTAGTATCACTACCGTCCAAAATAAGTTTTGAAATAGATCTCAAATGTATTTACAAATCACCAGAGGAAGATAATGTCACCTCTGATCCAAGATGAACAATTGTTCGTTTTGGCTTGAAAATGTTTGTTTCGCTCTCCCCAATCTCTCCCCAATTCCCAGTGTCCTCCCTCAGACATGCCTCGCTTACATGTTGCTGACAAGTCCAACATGGCGGCTAAAATGGACGAGTTGGAGATCTTTCGCTATCCTGGAAACGCCAGGTCAAAAGTGAAAGAAGGGCCCACTTTGACTTCTATTTAGATGAAAAATATGTGGAATGCTTATAGGTAGATTTTTCCGATTATAATCGATGATCGACCGGTTGGGGCAATCTGATTATTTCTGATGATCGAATGTGAAATCTCAACCGATTCCCACCACTAAATCACGGGTTCTTCATATTAACTGTCTCTGAAATCGACTTTTTCCCCGCGGCGAGATTTCTTCGTTCCGTTTCGACTGAATTGCCATTGGTTTCCGAGGATATTTAATTTGCTATAGACTCGTTTCAGTGTTCACTAAACTTCATGACTCACTTCAGTTTCTATTCTGTTTTCGGTGTCCTTTATTTTTTGATCCCGTACAGCAAGCTGAAAAATACAATAAAAGCTGTACATTTCGTTCCTCATTTTACACATTGCTACGGGAAAGTGAGCTACTGTACGTGTATTCACTTGATTTTTCAAAGGGGACACTAACATGGGTTGAACATGCAATTACGAGCCAAAACTTCCTCCCTCCGACGGGTTCTTTTTTTGTTGTTGGCCGCCTCCTTCGCGGGCATCTACACTCAACCAGCGCGACGCACCATGGCCTCCTGTCTCTTAGCGCGCCAAAATCTTTAATCGGTATACTTCTAAAAGAAGTAGACACTATACCAGAAGATTAAGATAATAAAACTTAAGTAA
>NC_090880.1:794764-797264 GCF_036669935.1 Montipora foliosa
AACCTTGTTTTCCCACCGAAACAAAAGAAAACTCTAGCATTATAATAGAGCTCAATTCCCGGAGGATTAGTTAGGGACACCAACATGGCCACCGTGACGTCACATGAAAACACTCCATTAATAGACACTTTCTGACGCTGATGAGGACAAACCTGAAACCGGATTCGTACTCTTGGGTAATGGACTCTTGACAGAACAAAACCTTGGAACTGAAAACAAACAACAAATAACATTGACCAACCTCTTCCTTGACTCGGCTCTTTTCCAAGCTAAAATCTAAAGCCATTCCTCCTTTAAGTTTTGCCACTTCATCCTAAACAAAACACCAGCAACATCATTGGAAACCCCAAGAAAGTGAGAGATATAGTACTCAATTCATACCTGCAAAATGCCTTTCAGAGAAGTCACTTCATCCCTTAATTTCTGAGACAAAAGAAGAAACAAAATGTTCTAATTGAACTCACCATGCTCATTAATGTTTGCAACAGGCCTGGGCCGTTAAGCATTACCCAGTTAACATGTTAAGTTGCCTGGATGAAATCATTTACTGAATCCTTAGCAACTGAGTATGACCATCATCGTTATAATCTTTATTTATCCTCTGATTTTGGAGTAGCATCTCAGCCCATTTACTCTTCAAATCAATTTTAATCTCCTAACAGACCTGTCAAGCTTTACCCGGGATGAGGAGTTTAACCATGCTTACAAAAAATGGCAAGTCTTTCAATGCACTTTTAAACTATTCTAAAGTACACAATATTATGATTTTTGGGACTACGGTAATAACACGTACCGTTACATTTCTAACAAGTGACAACAAAATTGTAACAGGCCTATCAATATGGGTAAGGAGATAACATTACTTGGTAGGAAAAACGGGACTTCACTCCCCAAGTTCTTTGCCAAAATTACATAAACAATCACTACAACATTGTAAAGTAAAAGACCTTGGAATCAACAGTATTGATAACTCCATATTATAACAACATAAAAGTTGGAAGTGTTCAATCAATTTTTGCCAAAAACTGTTAATTCTGCATTGTGTATAAACTCAATGATACCCATCGATTACCCTAACTATATCTAAAAGCACGAGAACATATCTATCTGTGTGCATAAAGGAAAAACTATTTCGAGCCTCCTGAAGGTGGCCGAACACAAGGCAATGTGTGCACAAGGATTGCAAAAAAAATAAACATGGCTTCAATACAGCAATCATTTTATTTACTCAATGCTTCCGCTATCTGTACTATTTTCCTCAAAATTGAACATTTAGTGTTTTGATGGTTTTAATCTTTTATGAGAAATGTATGTTAGAAAAGGTAACGATGCAAAGAACTCCGCAATTCGCAGATTTTCTTTGTTATCGAAAGAACCTGGTTAATTTGCAGCGCACGTGTAGTAAGTTAAAAATTGTGATTGAATGCGAAACATTTCGCATTTAGCTTTCTTGTAAATACGCCTATTTCTCGAGAACCCCTCATTAGAATTCAACGAAATTTGGCACGAAAATACTTTAGGAAATAATTAACTGGAGTACTGATTGATAGAAAAAAATTTGAACTTTAACAGAGGAAATTCTAGATATTCCAGTGAACCTTCAACAAGGTATAATTAAAGATCTCTCTGTCAAATTATTAGTAAAATAGTGCTAACTTGTGAGCATTGTTACAAGCTTGTTGCATGCAAATTATAAAAAAAATCTAACGGAGACATTTTCTGCAAATAAAGAAAACCGATTTTAAAGACCTGCTTATATTTATTCATGTTACCATGGCAATGGCAGATACGTCAGCTTAACTATCAAAAAACTGAAGTTCGTGTTGTTAACTTGCTTGCTACCATTTTTGGCACCCAAAGGATCAAGGGTTTTAGAGAAAAAGGTAAATGAAACTGTGTTCACCCAGCTTAAGTGAAGCTGTCTGCCCAACAAGTTGTGAACATCTTTTCTAGCAGCAAGCTTTAATTTTCATTCATCGAGTTTTGATAATTTATATCTGGAGCACAATGGTAAGTCTGGTTAAGAACACGCCCACTTTTGTGAACTTCAATGGCTTCATCCACCTGGCTTTTAGCTAGTTTTTCTTATAAATTTTACAATGTCTTTTTTGGTCAAGTGTATTCAAAACCACCACTTTTTCAATGGTAGTATGGCATTCTGACCAGCAAACATTCTTTGGGTTTATCTACATTTCTCCAAATAAGCCCTTGCTGTGGGACTAGCCACCAGAATGTCTGCAGAGGCAGTTGATGCAACATTTCGATTCTGGCATTTTTTTAGTGCATTACACCTGATTTTCCTCCTGAATTCTGTTGAACTTTCCTTGTTCCAGAAGGAACATCTCATTTCTGAAGCAAAAAAGGATACCAAGTAACTACTTCTGCTAACCATTTACTTTCGAATAAAAATTACATTGAAACAAAAGATGAAAATTTCAGTTAAAAGGTTGAGACTTCACCAAACCTTACTGAATCAACCATTGCATTGAATTTAACCTCG
>NC_090880.1:802264-807264 GCF_036669935.1 Montipora foliosa
ACGAACTACATCGTGGCCTTCTTTGTCGCGTTGATAAAATGATTAAATCCAGAAAAGTTAATTAGCTTCAGAGGTTTTTGAGAACCCATGTTTTCAACCGAACCCAAATGAGATAAATAACCTGGGAGTTCCGCTGTTAGGCTTCGCTAAACCTATGCATTAAAATTCCTTGGCAAATTGCTTTTACATGAAAGATATTATGCGTCGTCAAATGAGAACTCGGAAAAATCCGATCCACAGATGGGATTTGAATCCACGACCCTCCGTGATCTAGTACGGATGCTGTAACCACTGAGCTAATGGAGACTCCGTTGTGAGCAAGGGTCACAAAAGAAATGTGGGTATAGACTACGACTGCATCACGCAGTCACATGGTCCAATATTCCGATAACCATATATGACTCTTAACTGCATCGCGCAGTCACGTTCCGGCGATAACACCTCGCTAACTGAATCACGCAGTCAAAATAAGGCATATCAGAGATGCAACCAACCAATTTTAAGCAAGTAATGTGAGAAATACATAATGATTTCTCACATTACTCGCTTGGATAACAAATTGATTTTAGTTGAAAAACCTTCTACCGAAACTCAAGTCTAACTTTGCTTTTTCTCCTTATTTAAAATTAATACGTGTGAATTCATGACTGGAAAAGTTTGGTCATAAAAAAAGGAAAATCTTCTGACAATGCGTTTTCCAAGAGGCACCTCCTTTGTGAAAGCGCCACCATTCAAACTATCAAATGGAAGAAATAGACTTATGAAAGAAACAACGCTTTTCGAAAAGGCCACAGCGCCTGCTTTAAACAACTTTAACTGAAGCTTAAGTATGACTTTGCTTTTTCTCCTCAAAAAATAAAAAAATTAACACGACAATTCAATGAGTTCCTTGTGCATGATTTTTAAAAGCTTCTGTCAGAAAGGAGTTAAAATTCGCATCTACTTTATTACCTAATCTGATCTTTTTCTCAACGATTGATGCTTTATGGTAGTGGTCAGTTTCCGCAATCCAATATCTAACTCTGCCTCGATAAATAGTCACGTTCATGATAAGCTGTAATGACTGTAATGGGAGGTCCAGATCGGCGAAGGAGGACTAAATCCGCTAGCGGAATTGTACCGGGGGATCCAAATCTGGGGGGGGAGGGGGGGGGGGGGGGGGGAATTCGCTGGGACACCGGCATCGCAGAGGTCATGGGTTTGAATCCCGTTGAAGCCACCTTAATTTTTCAGGCGTCTTTCGTCTGTAACCCGCTCTTCAAATATTCATTTCTTTCATAATATACCTCGTGTTTTGGAATCCTTAAGAAACCAGATTGACACCATCATTTGAAAGCAATTTTGGGGTGCACGGGTGGCGCAGCGGTGAGACCACTAAACTCCCACCAATGTGGCTCGATTCCCAGAGTCAGCGTCAGATTTGGGTTGAGTTGGTTGGTTCTCTACTCTAGAGGATTTTGGCAGGGTTCTCCGGCGGTTTTCCCTTCTCCTCAAAAACCAACCTTTTGATTTAATTTGTGTTAATTTCAGTTTACAGTGTCCCCAATTTATAGTTCTCCAGTGATAGAAGACTAGACACTTAAATAAAGTTCCTTTCCTTTCCTTCAAACAATCTCTTACAAAAGCAATGGGAAAGTAGCGGCTCAGTGCGAAAATTCGGATGGTATGGTTCATCAGAAGAAACTAGAGCAAAATCGTTTGAGTTCTTACTAAATTCCCTTGCTTGGTTTTAGAATTTTTACCATTTGATTTTTTCCGCATCCGATTTCCGTTCCGGCTCCCGGAAAAAAAAAAAAACATTTCGCGAAGGTATAGACGTTCATTTTTCAAACTCCGGAAATTTTCCGATTGCATTCCGAGTCGGTTGCCATTGCATCCGTCTATACCGGTATCTTCAAAAAGAGAAGAAATTTGCAGTATCTTGCTTTTTTCTCGTCTTGCAAACATCTTAAATGACCAGCTGTTCCCCAAATAGCGCTGGGCAGGGGTTTCAATGAAAGCCGGCAGTGGCTCCGCAGTTTAATTAAGGAACGAATAAGGTTCATCATTGAGTGAAATTCAATTGTTCAAAGAACGCGTGAGATAGACCTTTGAGTGGCCCCGGCAGCGTGTTAGTGAAATTCAATGCTTAAAGAACGAATAAGGTATATCTTTGAGGGGCTCGGCGGCTCGTCAGTTGACTACCGCGCCTCTGAAAAAGTACTTGTTTCAATAGTGGCCCCGTATTCTATAGTTTAGCGTAGCAGGATAGAAGATACTTGGTCTTGTGAGGAACGACAGAGAGTCTTTGATTGGTTGGATTGAGGTCTAATAGCTTGTTTAATAATGCTTGGGTAAGTACGTTTTCGCAAAAAATGGGCATGGGTGTTTCTTCACTACGCTGAAACTTGTGCCTCGCTGGCGACACTGTAGTTACATTCGTTAAGTTACAGTTTACATAAAGAAACAACAGAGAACTAAAACCTTGAAACAATGACCTAACCCAAACAGGGAATAACGAAACAAATACAAAGTTTCACAGGTTTTTACAATGCGGATGACCAGCCCGAGTGGGTTTGGAGGTCGAACTTTTTTTTATTTTGGTGTACGAGGACCCACCGCCAAGAATTGAATGCAACTGAATTGCTAGAATGGTTGAAAATGTAGCTGTGTACGGATAAGTCGATTGTTCAAGGATTTTTGATAAGTTAAATGCTTCAACTTAACTTAATTTTTAACTCTTTTCACCATTAAACTATCTTCCTTTTGTACATAATAGTTTTGCATTGCAAAATCGTGTTATGAGCTTGGGGCGTCTGTCGTGTACACACGCTATCATAAGGGTGCTAAAGCAAGAACGACGACGACTACGAGAACGTCACAAAACCATGGGTAAACTAAAAGGGTAACGGGTGAAGGATAGAGATTTCTACCTAACGGTTGTAATAAAAACTGTTGTTCATTGCTCGATGCATTGATTTGCTTCGTGAGTTCCAAGTGACCCTATAAATTGCGTATGTTTCAGCAGTTATTCGAAACTCAAACAAAAACCACGTTGCCTTTTCATGTACTTCATTCAGATTACTGAGTCGTAGTAAATGTAAGTAAATTGTTGTTACCTGTCAATGGGTATAATTGAACTACATGTGAGTTTTGTTATAAATTTCAAGGAGCTTGAAAGACGAAGACGAAATAAGAGCAACAAGGTAATACCGCTTGTGGTAATTCTTAACTCGCGGGTCAGGTTGTTGAAAATTCAAGAAATTAAAATGCTAAATTTTGTACTATAAATACTACCCCTTCACCCATTACCTGTTACCCATGGAAAAGAACTGCCGCCACAAAACAAAAGGTTGGTTTTCAAGTTTTGATACATTTCCTTGCCGTTCTCGTCCTGACTACGATGTGAAATGACCAATTTTGAGGTTGTATAGAGGACACAAGCACCTGATGTTAAATTTTCAAGTTTCTTTGGAAATATCTACACCGCTCTCACCAATTTTATTCCTGGAATGTGGACACGCACTTTCCATGCCAAGCGACTGGCAATTGCGGGAAATAGTAATTTTCGACAACATTCTCATAGCCATTGTCCTTGCTCAGTTAAGGTTCCCATAGATAAGATGTCATTCAAAGAAGACTGCATGTATTTTGCATACAGGCATTAAGAGGTTAGGAACCTTTAGTTAAATAATTAAAAAGTTGGCCTCGCAGACTCCCACTTTCAACAATGCGAAAAAATTTGGGGACTAATAATTCTAGCCTACTTCGTACTTTGATATAGTCAGCGTTTACCAATAAATCACTATTTTTTTCATTTACATGTACACAAAGTGGTTAGCACACTGCTTGCTGGACTGAGTGATAAGGCCATTTTTCAATTCCTAGAAGGTACTTGTCGTAGTCCTGGTAAAACGTCAACATTTCTTTAAGGTTTCTGTTACCATCAACAACCTGGAAGCAAAGAGTCTAGTTAGCGTATTTTTCCTGGTGCTGTACCATGTGCTTCTTCAAAAGACCACTTTCAAAAATACCGTAATGTTTTTGCCCTCCAAACTTTTGCATAAGCATTCTTTTCAGTTTCTATTCTTGGTTTTCACCCACGTGACCTTAGTCCTTGACAACCGTCGTTAACCGCCATTGTGGAGCCCCTCGAATCGTAAACAGAGACGCGTAGAGAGAGATGTGAGTGAGTTGTAGTGCGATGGTTCTCTATATACCTGGCTGTGGAGTAAAATCTGGAAACAAGGAAGGTATTAGTCTATTCCGTATACCTATCGTTGTTGATAAGAACGGTGAAAGTTATAAACAGCTTAGCCTGCGGACAGGCTCCCGCTTGGGTTTAGGGCGAGTTAGCCGAGTGTAGTCTAGGGCGAGTGGGATGAGGCGAGAGCGGTCTGGTGACGCTTCGCTCGCCGAATTTTTTTCGCTCTCGCTGGGAGCCTGTTCGCAGGCTATAAACAGCTAACAGTAGATCGCCGAAACGCGTGGATTTCACAGATAAGCCGAGACGACACGAAATCGAAAGACTTTGTTTCTGGGAAGCCTGCCTTACTCTGGGACAGATACAACGAACAAAGGACAATTTAAAAGCTTTCGCAGCGATTGCCTCACGGTTTAATGTTAGATTTTAACTTTAAGTGTGGGGTTGGACTTATTTTGCTGAAATTGTCTTTACGCGGGTTTAGCAATTAAAGCTTTTGCGGTGATTGCCAGTAACGGCTTTTGCTGTGAACAGTTGTGTTTTATCCTGTAAAGCTTTCGCAGCGATTTAGCACGCGTTGGTTCAGGGTTTTAGGGTAAAATGCGAGCGAGTCAGAATTTTTCGAAAGTTGGCTTTTTTTCGATAAAGCGTTTCTCGGCCGGGTTTCCACCGATGTCTTCCCAATTCACACCACCGAAGCGCTTGAATCCCTCGAACAAGTTTGCTCAATTTCGACCGATTAAACCACAACGTCGCGGAGAAATTCATCTTCGAAAATTCATCTCATTAAATATGCCCGATGCAAATGAGGTGCTCC
>NC_090880.1:812264-817264 GCF_036669935.1 Montipora foliosa
CACGCGCTTTCCATGAAGTAATCTCTATATGTTCAATTTTAATAGATTGTTTACTGATACATGCAAAACCCAGAAATGGTCATGAGGACTGGAAAAAAAGACAATGATGGAGTATGTCGTGCTCTGAGTGTTTACATGTACAATTCATGTAGATTGACACCCAGAGGTTTCTTAGTTTGTATCTTAAGGCACCTGCAAATCAGGAAACATCGCTGCGGAGACATTGTTTCCCAAAAATTTACTTCTGTGTGCAACAAGGAAACATTTGCTGAGGAAGCAAAATGTTTTTCAACAAATTCAGAGACATTTTTGCTTTTGCAACAAATGTTTCCTGGGGCTGCAAATAGGGAAACATAAATTTTGCTTCCGCAGCAATGTTTCCTTGTTTGCGGGCGCCTTTAAGCTCCCAGAACAATAGCATCCCTTCTCCCTCAGAATCCCTTCAAGCTAATACAGCAGACTCCAGTTACCCAACTGGAGGGCCAAGAATATTATCTTAGTATACCATTAACCCTTTGATGTCCAAACCGGCCTAAACTAACAAGACCCCTGGGAGTCAATGGGTTAAATTGTTCTTTTTAAAATCCAGTGTTTTAGAGATCTTACTGATCAAGTCTAGTTGAGGTTCTTGCTGTTTGGTGATCCACTTAAACCACTCATTGTGTACAGAATGCTCTGCTTTTGACATCATACCACTGCAAGGAAAAACATAATTAATTTTCTTTAATTTATGTAATGAAAATGTCAATGAAACAACCTTGGCTAGAAAAAAAATTAATGTCAGACACAGCTGTAGATTACCAAAATAATTTGATGAGAAATCTAGGCCACCATTGCAATTTTAGGGAAACCTTCAATTAAGCTCTTTTTGCTGATTGTAGAAAGATTCAAAAATTTGGCAGCATTGAATGGTCTTGTGATGAAAGAAGAAGGAAAGAAGTGAGGAGTGGCAGGGAAAATGAGCACATGTTCTAACAACTGAACAAAGTTCTCTGTAATCTGCAAATAAGCTATTATTTTATCATCTACATTGCATTTGGTAGTCTTGGGAGCTACACTGTAGGCATCACTTTTCAGACAATGCAATCAAACTGGGTTCTTATTGGTCCTAGATTATGAAAAAACTAATTTATTATTTTGGGACACCCATAGCAAGCACAGCGTAAGGTTTAACTGCACTCAGCAGCAGTTGTGCACTCGATAAATCTGATGAGATCTACTTTTGGAAAGACGTTAATAATAATTATTAATGCAGGCCATTACATGTAGCTTTCCAACCAATTCCATACCTCTTACAAAGGTTGTGTTCAAAGCAATAGAAACCACTATAAACACTTCTTTCAATCATTTTGACTGGAGTAACCTGTTAATTGGAAGCAAAACTATTTGATCATCCTGAAGTTTGAGTTTCCAACTAAAATTAGTTTTCTTTTGAAAAAAAGATTACTCAAATAATAATAAAAAAATTATTATACTGTAATTATATTATGTTTTCTACAGGGGCATTTATCAGACAACTGACATTACATTAATAATGGCATTTCTCGTTATAAAACACCACCGCAAAGCTGGAAAAAGTTAATGAGCGTGCCCTCCATTTTGTCTTTAATGGAAAACAAACGCCCTGTTGTGAAGTACTTGACAAAATAGGCTTACAGTACCATCAGTTGTGAATCAAAAATAGTCTGCATGGTCTTCAAAGCTATATAGTGATCATGCACCACCATTTTCTTCCTTAGATTAAATTGGAACCAAAATACATGTAGGTCATTTTGTTTCAACCCAGGTCAACTTGGGGCACGTACAAAATGCAGGTCACAGGTCATCGTTTTACCAGGAATACAGATAGTATGCTAAACTTTCACTTAAGTGCCACTATGATCAAATTTTTACCTCTTGATTTTTTAGGCGTATCACAAAGAATTCTATGAAAGAATGAAAATGCGATTTACCATTTGCAAATACCTGCATTATTTCTGGAGATATTAAAGTTGGAAAAATGTGTAAACTATGCAAATGAGATGACTGATGATGCCATACACTCAACCCAATATTACATCAAGTATATAAATAAAGCTATCTTCACCAATTTGCAGCACAGACCATTGAAACTTGGTTATGGTGGGCTAATAGTTCTACAGAAAACACACCTATGGCTATAAAACATTGTGTTCCCATGGCAACTCACTCTTTTCCAGTCCCCACCCACTTGATTTCGATATGTAAGTGATTTTCAGCTCGAAAAATTTGCATATTTTAAAAGCTTGAATATCTCTTGAAAATAGTAAAGAGCATTTTTCTTCTCATGCAGGCTACTTATTTATGTCTTAAAATGGCTTTGATAGAAAAGATGCAATTTTTGTCATAGTGGCACTTAAAAGCTAACGTTAAGCCTATTTAGGCCTAAACAAAAGTTTTCAGGCGTAATGTTAGCATTTGTAAATGGTTAGGGTTGTATATTGGTATTAACAATGACATGTGCCCCGTGTATTGTACCTTCCCCAAACTGACCCGTAGGTTAACACGACTTGATCTAGGTTGAAACAAGTCGACCTAAGGAACAAAATGACCTGCAACATACATACATGTATAATTATACACAATAAACTTGACTTGACTTGACTGAATAATAACATTTATCTCATTAATATCTTTCCAAAAAACAGCAGGGATAAAGCACGCTCTTTGCAACATTGTGTAAGACAAAAGAAAGTTGAAGAGTTTTGATTTTTGTTTACTTTATTAGTAGAATAATTATTGTAATGACCACCAAATAATTATTGCAAACTAGTAGAATTAACATTGTTTTGTAATAAATTATATGTAATAAATTACATTCCCTGTCATAGCATAAATTATTGTGCTAGTAAATCGCAAGTTATACAAATGTAAATGCCCTGGGTGATGAGTACTTATTAAATAAAAGTAACAACTTCATTGTACCCTCTACAAGGGTATACCTACATGTACATGTCCATGTTTTACAACACCATATGCCCTGGTGCAGAGAGAGAGCTATACAGAATACTGTACATGTAGTTTTTTGATTATTTCATGTTTTATATAAGGTCTAAACCAGAACATTCCCTGTCATGGCATAGTCTATACTTCACATTTGTAAACCTGATGGAACACCACCGACACGGTTCATTTTTTCACCGTTACACACACTATGTCAGTAGAAGTGCATGTCATGTATGCAGCAGCTTTATAAACAGGCTTTATACATGCATCAGTTTGTTTTACTTGTATGCTTACATGTACATATGGCCCAAATGAGGTTGAAACAAAAACACACATTTTTACTGGATACTTCAATTAAATTTAAGATAAATGCTCTTTTATACCAGATTCTACAGAAAATTTCAGATCCCTTACATGTGGTTTCTTGTGAACTTTCATGAGACTGAGAAGAGCATATGACTCAAACACAAAGCTCCATCTTTCGCAGTCAGTGTAAAATAATTCCTTTCCAAGGGAAAAAAACAAACAAACAAACAAACAAACAAAAAGATCATTTTTAAATCTACCCAAATGCTTAAGATTCAAGAGGATTAAAGTAAGAACAGTATGACATTATCAAGTTAAAGGTCTTTTAAAACTTACCAATAGGTTTTTTCCACCAACTTTTTGCCATTTGTCGACTGGTTCTTCCAACACCTGTTAGTGAAAAACCACAGTGCCATGTACATGTTACTAGTTGCTTAATATCTTCAATTATAATTAATTTATTTTATTGCTGAGCATGAGCAATCACACTGTCTACTTAGTGGTCAGTGCCACTATAGGAGCACAATGCCTATCTCTCTACAACTCCATCTATGCAAATAAACACCATGAAAACTAACATTAATTTTTTGCAGTACAAGTGAACAAGAGATACAGTCATGTAAGTGCATTTCACCCAGATGCCATGATAACAGATTGTTTTGTGTAACACAATTTAATTTACTTTTTTGGAGTACCAAAGTGAAGCATTCCAAGCTTGGTTGCTGGAATCATAAACACTTGACAGATACGCACTTGCACCAGGAGATGGATTTCAATTTTGCTAGATATTCACCTCTACTACGGGATTTTTTCTGAAAAAGTTCAACAAAGTTGTTTTACCACTCCCAATGTTGCCTTCTACTGCTACCTATAATCAAAATTAATAACAACAATTGTCAAACCTTACATGCGAGAGCATTTGGAGTTAATTTTTGTAACTATTTTTACAAAAAAACTGGCCTTGTGTATTTCACCAGAAAACTTACTCTCCCATAAACCCACAATAGGAAATTGTTTGCGTTAGCACAGTAGAAAGGGGGTTTTTTGTGCATGAATATCTGCATTAAAATAGGTAAGTGGATTATGAGTGATTTTATGAAAGGAACATGCTGATATTTGAGGAGAGGGGAAAACCGGAGTACAAGAGAAAAACCTCTTGTTGCAAAAGAGAGAACCAACAAATTCAACCCACATATGTATGACGGAATTGTACCAGAGCCATGTGCAATTGGTGGGAGGCGAGTGCTCTCACCACTGTGCCATCCCTGCACCACACAGTAGAAACAATAGGGAAAGTTGGCACGCAAATGGAATTAATTCAAATGCAAATAAACGTTATTTGTGTTGCAGTTTAGGTCAGCAAGTACATGTACTACCTCTTAAGAGGCAGCTCTCATCAACTCAGCAGAGAAAGGAAACAGTTAATGTCTGCAGTAAGATAATGTGTGATTATAAGACATGGAATTTTAAATTCAACTTATCTAGGAAGATCGGAGGGCCTCGGCTCGCAAGGTAGGGTACTTTGTGGTCGATGGAAACAGTTACATGTATACAGGGTTCGTACTCTTAAGAGTTTTTCAAATTCCATGACTTCCCATGACCTTTTCCATGACCTACAGTTTAGCTGCCAGTTTTGAAAATTGTCAAAATCGTCCTTGTTTTGGGGTATTTTCTGACATAACTAGCCCGCATTTTATTTTGTCCTTGCTTCCACTTCTGCAATAATTTAT
>NC_090880.1:822264-832264 GCF_036669935.1 Montipora foliosa
TATTCAGCCCTGTTTCCCATCATAGATCACAATACACCTTGCTTACCCCAAACATTTTGCATAGGCATTGTTTTCAATTTCTCTTGGGAGAAGTTGCAAACAATTAGGTCCAAACGACAGTGGCTTCATTTCTGAGTTGGTTGTCGTGTTACATCGGCATCACGAGGTCACGGGTTCAAACCCCATTGAAATCCTGAATTTTTCAGGCTTCTCTATGCAATTGCTAAAATTGCATTCACAACTGCAAGGCATAGCTTCACTTAAATGGATATTGAATTCACTGAAGCATGATACAGTTCCAAGAGTAATTAACTTGTATTGTTTTTATGTATAGAACCCTCTAACATGTATTGCATTATGGGATGGGGAAAATAACGGTAGTCTTTTGGTATTGGTTCTGCAAGGAGGGTCTCAGAAGGAGATGGTCTTGTGACACAAGCATAAGATGACATGGAAACAATAAATTAATATTGGGAAGTTGCAGGGGAAAAAGCAAAGAGTTGCACCAAACAAACCTTTTAATTAATGGGAATATGACATTTATTTTGTACTATTTCAAAGAATGAAAAAGATAAAGAAACTTTTGCAACATTGGAGGATGATACTTACTAAAATAAATTCTAAAGGATTAAAGAAGGAAATTTTTGGGACACACTACTCTTTGAATTACTAATTGAAAAAGAGTCCTAAAGAAATATGCTTTAATTGAAAAGCAATTTCACCCAAAGGAATGGTGATGAATTTTTTTTTTTGAAAAAACAATGTCTTTTAAAATGCCATGTTAACAAATTTCTGGCTCTTGTAATTTCCCAGTTAGAACATGTTTCTAGGAAGTGAAGATAGCTTTTTATACGACTGACAATCTTGCACTGATTAAAATGATAAGAATTACTAGCTTTAGCTAAGACATACAGTAAAATCCTGTGAGTAAACTTAGCCTTCCCTGCTAGCCGGCAGAGGTCTCTCATTTTTGCCCCGCCGTGAGAGACCTCTGCTAGCAGGGAAAACTTAGCCTAAACAGATTCTTACAAAAATGGTAATTAACAGAAATTTAGGCTATCTAGATTCTAAATAGGTTTTTATTTTCTGACGGAAAAAAATCATGTACAAGATAGCAGAATTTAGTGGTATTCGGACTTTATCCCTGATGCAGCATCCAGATTTCATTATCCCTTATATGAAATTTGAATAAAATTTTAATACAGAGTTTAAAAGTTCACAGTCATAAAAATGACTATAATAAGTAAAATCGAAAATTACACGAATATTTAAAACATCAATCAATTTATCTTCTTTTCCAAAGTTCACATATTTTTTAGATTTCAGAAAACAAACCTGTTTCAAATTTTAGGGTTAACAGGTTCTTGTTTGGAGGGGGTCTAACTGACAAAATTAGGCTAACAGGTTCTTACTTGCCGGGTTTTACTGTATACAGTAGGTGCAGTACTCTCAAAAAGGGAGCAACATAGATTTACATGAAGCAGTCATATGAGAAGAGTCAAATATCATAAGAAGGCTAGATGTTCTTGCCTCAGTTTGTTGACTGTGTTATTTGACATCATACAAATTATTTTGAAGTGAAAGTTTGCTATAAATTATATGCTTAGACATGATCATTTTACAACACTAAACAAGTTTTTCAAAATAAGATATCTAATTGGGCACTACTTCCTAAACAATTGGATCAACAAGGTGAGCTAGAAAGGTAGACGATATCCCTGCATAAACAAAACAATATTGATAACAATAAACCTTATTCCAAAATTGTTTTTTACATCAAATAATATTACTGGTATCTTATTTATAGTTTCAAAATTCACAGTTCTAAGAGTATTATTGTTTTACCTTGAACAAGGCACAAAGGGTTAAATTCAAAGCAAACAATAGTTTTAAATGGGCATCCAATATGGAAGGAGGTCAAGATTTTGTTGTTGCCAGAACATTAACAAACAAATTATATGCACTAAATCTACATGAAAAATATTATAGTACAAAATTTAAAAAAATCTAGTATCATTAATCTGTTTTTGATGCACTAATACCAAGCAGCACTTGACTGTTACTTTCATAGAACCGGAACATATCTTGCAGGCTTTGATTTCCATCTACAACCTAAAACAGACAATGGAAAAATTAATTCAGCCAGTTCTTCACAAATGAAGGTAACAGGTTTACACTGTATGTTCATGAGCCAGTTGTTGTTTCTTTTGGGGTGTCTTCCCACACTGCTTGTAGTATAACAAAATTAATACAGTCGAACATCCAGTTGCAACCACCTCTCGTAAGCGACCACTTTTCCAAAATACCAAAAGTTTCCAAGTAAAATTACTTTAATTATGTGGAACCTCTTGTAAGCAAGCGCAACCACTTTTAGAAAAAAATAGTATGAAATTTTGTTTTGTTTTTAACATCCCTAAAGCAACCACTTGAGAGGTTATGGGGCAGAAATTGGATAATAAGGCGTGAACAGGAATTTCTTAATGGGAAGTACTGGATTTTTTCTGGAATTGACTTTTCACATGAATAAAACATTTAAATTTTTAAAGAAAAAATGCAGATACACTGAACTCTTTCAGTGTTAAAGTGCACCTAAACTCAAACATTTTTTGTTTCTAATTTCAATCTCTCCACCAAAAGCAAACATATTTTACCATTTGTACCTCAAAATTTTGCTTTTTATGTGCCACGTAAGTTATGCAAAGTTAGCAAAACTGGCAATCATTCGGACCCACGACCAAGCTGTCAGAAGCATGGGTCTATTCTCGATTTTACGTCACAAACTGTTTTGCAATGCAAAACCTCTTTGAAAACTTGAAAGCAAAGCAGTTTGTAGGCCCATGCCTCTCACAGCACGGTAGTGGGTCCATATGACGGCAAGTTTTACTAACTTTACATAGCTTGTGTGACACAAGAAAGCAAAATTTCGAAGTGAAAATTGTAAAATATGTTGCTTTAGGTGAAAAGAATGATCTTGGCAAAAAAATCTTTTTGCCGTTAGGTGCACTTTAAAACAGACAACCCTAAGTGTTTTATAATTACTGAAAATTAGAATTGATTTCCTAATTGAGTGTTCTCTCAAGAACAGTCAACAGTTAGCAACTATGGTATGAAAATTGAAGTACAGTATTCAGTGCAGTCAACAGTCATTTCCTATGCAGCCCAAGTCATATCCAAGGTTTCTGATTTTTTTATTCAGCTGAGATGTCAATGTCTTGTTGGCTCCGTAAAAAATAGATTAGCCCATATCTGGCTCCTCCATTGGACCGTTTCCTGGTCACAACCACTTGGCGCTTCTCTTAAGAAATTTGGTTATACAAGAGATGCAGTCTGTCAGAAGTGAACCACGTTTTTATGACTACTATTACTATTTATGTACGTGTACATAGGTTTCGATGGGCATTGGCGCATGAGACAGTCTCTGCAGTACCATAATTATGTTAACGAGGAAAAATTTTGACTCGATCTGGCTGGTCTAGGCTCTCATAAGCGACAAATTCCTGCAAGCAACTGTTACCACCTAGGTTTGACATTTTGGGAGGTCACTTATGGGAGATTTGAATGTAAGGGCATTTACTTTACTAATAAAAGTAAACAGGCCCCACCCAACCTGCTACATCCAATGTAAAGTAGCAGGTGTGCACTAACACCTGTAGTCCAGCTTTATTGAAAAAAAAAAAAAGAAACAGGGAAGGGAAGGGTGGGAGAAACTAAAGAGTGACTCGTACCAAAGAAAGCCTACAAAAGAAAAACATTGTAGCATGTGCGAGAAGTGAGAAGAAGTGAGCATAAAACGTGGCTGAACTGATAAGAGCATAGCGTGGTATAAATTACAACCTTGCAAGAAAGCTGGCCTGTATTCTGTATACTAGCATTTGATAATATAATGAATCTGAACATGATAAAGTCAAAAACGGTTAGACCCTCAACTCTTTAACAACTTTTTCACAATAGCAAGTAATTTGTTGGCTATCCCGTGACTAGTACAGCTAATGGAGGCAGGAAGCTCTAGACTAGTTACCGGTAACTACAATTTACTTAAAGAAATAAATTTATTACCTCAGCTTTATTTGAAAAGAAATGCATATACATGTACACAAAAGTTAAATATACACCTCTTGCTAACCAAGTTCGAGGTCCGTACTGTAAGTTACAGAGCAAGTTTTTTCACATTGATGTATGGCCCAAGAGCATGTGGGCAATAAATCAACAGGAAAAAAAAATAGGATTTGTAACTTACAATACGGACCGAGAAAAGCATATGGCCTGCTAATTTAGCCAATCACAGCACATGTACCTATCTGAGAGGTATAATAAAACTGGTAAATGAAGTTGACATTGGAAAAATGGGAAAAGGTCGTGACAGAATAGATGAGTGAATAATATGTTAAAATGTGGCTGTAAATTATAATTTTCCTCCTGAATTTCAAACATAAAGTTCAACAACTCACCACAACTGGAGCAGGAACATCCACTTTGCTCTTTTTTATAAGCCAGTCTTCATATTTCTCATGCAAAGAATTTAAAAGGTCCTGAAATGAAATAATGACACCTTGCCCATACAATTCCTTTTGCCTAATTAATAAATTATTCTTGTAAATATTGAAGATTTTTAAAATAGCGGTTTGCCTCAAACAACTTTACAGTGAAGCCACATGTATGTCACATGTGACCAGTTGTTTTGAAATTGAACTGAGCTGAGTATTCAAATCTGCATGCCTGTTTTGAACTTTGCTCTTGACATTCTGAACTTGCGTTGATATTCCCTTTGATATGTCAAAAACAGTTAGCTACGAACTTTTGTTTTATTATAAAATAAACAGTGTTTGAAAAGGCAAAACTATTTCAAGTGTTTAATGAATTATGTATTGTTCAGTTATTGTGCATTTTTCGTAGCAACTTTCAGTAAAATCTTCAACATTCCATTCAAATCTCGGAAGCTCCAAAGAGGGATTTGAATGTTCATTTCAGTCTTGTGGATACTGGTCATGCGTGACATAGCTGGACTGTAAGGAATTTTAATACAATTGCAGATTTGTAGTAACAACAAGCCTTTTTTCTTGAAAGCAGACTGAAAGTCCATTTACCATAGTCACTGAAGTTTCTTCGTTTCTGCTCCTTTTCTTTATTCTCTCCATACATTTCTCTGGTGATGTTCGTAAGTATACTAAAACCAAGAAAGGAAGAAAATTCAACTTGGCAATAAATACAATACAACCGGTGATAAATTATTATGTGGACTCTTTCGGAAAAAGGTTAACATAACATTAACCCATTGACTCCTAGGGCCCGTTTCTCAAAAGTCCCGAAAAGCCATTTGTCAATCTGCCAACTGCTTGTTCAGGAAAGCCAATCTTTTAAGATGTTTTCAAGGCAACACAAAGCAAACTGGCTGTGAAGTTTGACAACTTAAATCCTCTCTGTTCTTGAGATACAGAGGGACTTGTGACACAAGAAAATGGCCCATAAAGTTTCTAAACGAGATGTAAGTTCATTCAACAATGAAAGATTTAAACTGGGAAACTGGTTTTCAATCACGTGATGAGACAGCCATGTTGGTGCACATATTGGAAAAATGCCCCAGAATAATTTCCAACACAGTCCCAATTTTTAAAGATATTCATTTTGAACAATCATTAATTAACAATGATCACACCCAAAAAGGCAGATTAGATTTATTAAGTATGATTTGTTAGATTTATTAAGTATGATGTTAGATTTGTTTAAGTATGGTATGGAGATATGGGCCTCTGGGTAGAAAGGAAAGACCCTAGAACCCATATTTGTGGCTTCATCAGACAAGCAGCAAGATTTGGTTATGATTCTGATGTCACACCTATGTCAGTCATCCTTTAAGTTAACAAGAGACAATGAACTATTCAGGAAAATAGCTTCAGACGAAAATCACATCCTTCATGAAATTCTTCCAGATAAACGTAACAGGGCTTTACGTGAACATGAGATTGAGCATGAATTTATTCCACCCAGAGTAAAGACAGAACGTTTCAAGAGAGCTAATTCATAAAGTTCTAAGTTCTATTTACTTACTTGACGTTAAAGTACCCACCTATTAAGTCTATCTGAGGTTTTTCATGGGACATCAGGTATTCAAACCACTCCTGGAAAATTTTGTACTCCACAGTAGATAACACACCACTACATTGGAAAAAATGTAAGTAAGGCAAGTTTGTCAGATTTTATTAAGAAATCTCTATTATACTTGAGCAAGAAAATTTGACATTGAATTAAACAGAAAATTATTATAATTACATGTATTGGTATTCAACAGAGTTCTTAGGTGTATTTTACTCTTAGTCTTTGGGCTTTGTTTTACCTTCTATGGAGATTTTCTACAAAGCAGAATCTTGCACTATAAGCACTTCTTTCCAGCAACCTAACAGGTGAAGTCTGAAAAAAAATAATAAAAAAGGAACTCAGCCAATTAAAACGATTTGGCTAAATAATAATGAGTAGTGTAGGACCCTATGACTTGGTTTCACCCACAGCAGAGATGGATAATTTATTTATATTTTCAACTGTCGTTTTTTTGGTGGAGTGTTGTGTAGTGCATGCATGTCATTTTTACCGGAATCACGAGACAAGGAATGACATCATGGATTTTAGGCGGGAGAAACGGTGGAAATCTGTTCAGCAAGTGTCCATGTTGGAAAATGAGGTGAAGAGAGATGGAGGAGGTAAGATAAAGAAGCACGCAAAGGAGGATGGGATGACATCTCGGAGTCCCAATGTGTCATCAATTCCAGCATGTCCTGGAGATGATGCATTTCAAGGGTCCAATCATCGTCATCAACCAGTCGATAGAGATGACAAAATGACCCCATCAATACTTGACTCCTTCTTTCATGGCTGGAGGGCATGGACAAGTTCATCCATGGGAAACCCAGCCCATTGACATACTTACAATCAAACTAAAGACACACAGAAATATATTTCAAGCTTTTATTTATACCTCAATTGAACTGAATCTCACGACATTTCAACTTTAAAAAACAGAATGTCAAAAGTCCCGGTGTAATGTGTGGTGTTTGTTCCAGCTGTCTGCACACATTCTACATCTCTCTTTTTGGAAAGCTTCCCATCTAAATAAATGGTCTGTTTGGTCATCGATCTCGAAGGGTTTTTCATGTGGATGGCTCTCTCAAGAAAATGATGTGCCACGTTTATTCATCGCGAAGTGGGATGGTGTGATTGGACAGGCAAACATACAGGATTCCTTCATTACAGACCATCCATGCCTTGGCCCGATCTGCCCCCGAAGATCATTGTACCCCCAAATATTGTACAGACCACGTCCATGGACTAAATTATGTTGATGGCTCTCTTACCAAAATGATGTGCTACGTTTATTAATCACAAAGTGGGATGGTTTGATTGGACGGGCAAACATACAGGATTCCTTCATTTTAGGTTGGCCTTGGCCCAATCTGTGTCCCGAAGAATGTTGTACCGCCAAATATTGTGTTACGTTTATTCATTATTGGGTAATCAAGGCAACATGGTGGGAAATTCAAAGCAAAATACATGTAAACCGTACATGACTACTTTATAGACTTTCGCCTTCATAAACCAAACAAATAAGTTCAAGTTCACAACTGAGATGAACTGGACTTGGTATCTGTCCTTTGGAATTCCTAAATACTGCTTGTTTTGTTCTGTCTTTCTCTGTGCCTTTGGAATTACAGGAAATGTATGACAGAAACTTTGTTTAATAAAATAATTTCTACATGCAATAGCCATTCTCTCCAACTTTATTCTGCTGCACCTTTGAGTGCATATCTTCTATTTTAGAAATTAAAAAACCCAAAATTGCATATCATCATGAATACTTTTTCAACGTTTTGAACATCCACAGAAACATATAAAATTCTCTCCATCTTGCCCTGATTACCCATGATATACTCAAGAGAATGAACTTGTCTATGTTAATCATTCTTCACTTTCAGAGTTGAAAAACATACTTTCTAGCCAAGAAACTTGTACATGTAAACTATAGGGTCAGGAAGCTTTCTTATCTGGAACACTGCTTAACAGTAAAATTTGAATGGCATATTATTCAAAAAATGTACCAATAATGGTGCTACAAAATCTCCTTTGGAATAATAATTATTACAACCTGTTGCATGACGCACAATGACAAGTCTTGTGGAGTTTTCCGCATGCAAGGACTTGAAGGCTATAAAAAAATTCTGATTGCACGGAAAGATCAATGACCCTTTAGTCTTCATAAAGGTTGTCATCAAAAAATCTGTCAAGTCTTACAGTAGATACAAATTATGTCTTCAATCGAAAGCTTTTTGAAATACTCCTCAAAAACTAGTTCTAAAAGATACAATAGCAACTAAATCTCACGGAGCACTGGGAGAGACGATGGTACAGCATCACTGTGACAGTCGTTGACAACTGCACAAGTGGCTGAAAAGGCCAACCCGCGATCTGCAGTCTCTGTTGCACTTCGTGCAAACATGGGGGGATGGGGGGGATGGCTGGTTTCTCCCCTCGTTGGTGGTCCATGACTCATTGCCATAGAGAAGTTAGAGTGCTGAACACACAAGCCTGGTAGACACGCAGGTTGGTCTTCTCAGTCAGGCTGGAGTTGTTCCAGACTCTCTTGGTTAGCCTGGCCATGACTGCGGCTGCTTTGGCAATCCTGTTGTTCACCTCTACCTTGATGTTGAGTGTGCTGGAGATGGTGGACCCGAGGTAGGTGAAGTTCTCCAAAGCTTCCAGCGTGTGTCCGTCAATGCTGATGGTTGGAGGGTGGTCTGAGTATTGTGCCATCACATTGATCATCACACTCACTACAAGTGTTATATTCCTGTTGTTCAGACACTGCATTTACAATGATGAGCCACATTGAAACTAGGAAGCTTACTATTAGACAAAATTAATAGTCACAGAGATGCAAGCTAGTAGTTTCACAATAATTATCATAGAATTGGTTTTTCAATAAATCATGTGGCGTCCTGCAAACTGCACAGGTCGACAATTCATTTTCAATACTTCGGTGTTGCTTAATGCCCTAATAGCTCTAATAGTATACATGGGACACTAGTTGCTTGGCAACAGGCAAAATAAGAACAACTGAAAAATGGAAACTGATTGTCCAGTTGTCCTTTCACCCCTTTACCAAAAAAACTAGTTTCCCATCATTCCCACAGGTGCATGATACCTTACACACCTACAGTCACATTTGAATGCTCTTACTGTATACATATTCTTTATTCAACAAAATGTTGAGTAATCTTAAGGGTTTAAGTATGACAGATTTGAAATTGTTTGCTTAACACATGCATTGCTCCTGAAATTTGAGGGGAACGACACAACATATTAATACATGTACAGTCAAAATATCGTTCTGTACCTGAGGTCTGTGGTGTATTTCCATCATTGTAAGAAGGACATATGTCTCAAACAAGTAGCTCCATCTCTTTGGATCACTGTACATGAGATCCTAAAATGCAACATCAAACTACTGGGATATATTCTTTCTTTAGAAATTACCAAAAAAGGTGTGTATATATAAAAATACATTAATTTAATTAATGTACAGAACCAAACATTCAATAACAAGTAATATACATCTTCAGGCATTCTTTGGAATTGATTACCTCAAGTTATACAAGTTTGCTGAAAATTGAAATGTTACTATTGACAGTTGTTAACGCATTCTATCAAAACTTGACCACAAAGGTCTTACCAGAGTATTGGCACCATCAACATCCTGCCACCTTTTCACTGGCTCTTCAACAACCTAAAGGTTATAGATGCAGTTGTAAGACAATATCTTGCTGTCATTATGGATTGAGTTGCTTGTCTCATTGTGCTGCTGGAGAGATTTTTCTCTTAGTGGGAGGTTTTCAGTCTCCTCAAATATCAACATTTGCCTGACTTTAGTTGATGGGATGATTTTTTTTTGGAAATCAATGTTAGTGCCATCAAGAATCTCAACCTTATTTCACACAATTCAGGTTTGGCAGATTTT
>NC_090880.1:837264-839764 GCF_036669935.1 Montipora foliosa
TGGTTTCATTGGTTTGTGAAAAGTTCACAATACGATGAGGACAAACCAATAGTGCGATTCACTGCATCCAACAAGCTAAAGGTTTCAAATTGCGAAAACAAAATTATTTTTGCAGTGAAGTTCACGCTTTCAGAAAGCAGTTTTACTTTTAGGTTTAAATCACCATGGTGGGACCCTTATTTTGTAACCTTCTTTAAAATTTAGTTTCTCCGCGTCTGTAAGTCAATAGCATAACAACAAAGGTTGACTCAAAAATTACTTCACAACAACTTACAATGCATTTCTTTTCGCTTCGTTCAACAACAAACAACCCCCCCCGCCTCCAATCTCCAGGGGTGCATCAGTGGAAAAGGGTGGTTTTGCACAATAATGATTGGAAACGTAAGGAGCAAATAGAAGCTAGTTAAACAATAAGAAGATCGCAAAGCCAGACCGAAATGCATAAGGTTATCTCATCAAGGATGACAGTTCTGAATACAGTCCCTTTTAGAGAATTCGTACCATTCGAAGTACTGACCCTCTTCACGTGATATCAAGGACGCTACATTTGTTGGTATTTACGCTCACTTATGACTCTAGCAATGGAAAAACTCACGACCAAATCCTTCGCGGATGCCCACATCGTTGGACTTGATTACAAAACCCGGCAAGAGATTGGGTACTAATACCAACAAAATGGCGTTCAACCGAAGGGTTGCGAACAAGTCAGAATCTTTGATTTTACAGTTGAAGGAAGGACTTTTCGATTGGATTCTTATGTCACCAACTTCCAAGGCAGCTATTTACTGGCTTATTGTTATAGCGGGTTCATTCATTCATGACTTTCTCCCACTGCCTCAGTCATATTTTTCAAATAAGAAGAATGTGCTAAACGTTTATTTCGTCAAGCTTGGCTGGGGTTGGACGCTTGCCCTGTTGGTACCGTTCATTAGTTTCACCTCGTTCATTTACACTTCTTGTAACGTGGCTGCGATGTTAAGACACTTAAGCAGGCTCATTGTGGCGACATTTGGTTGGTATATTTTGGTTAACCTTTTTTCTCATATTGAGGAGTTGACTGGCGTCTGTGAAGGAGAAGAATCGATCACGTCAAAGAGAAGTTGTTACCTTCAAGGATATCTGTGGGCTGGCTTTGATATATCCGGTCACGCGTTTCTTCTTGTATACAGTGCTCTCATTATCAGTGAGGAAATTCAAGTAAAACAGTGGTTGTCGGTTACCACCATCGCGAGAAATGTTTCAGAACCCCACCGAAGACTAAACATATTTGTTTGCCGGCTTACAGACTTTTTTTTTGTCGGTTCAAGTATTCTACTGCTTTTATGGGAGTTTATGCTCGTCTGCACCGCCATGTACTTTCACCCAGTGCAGGAGAAAGTGATCGGCGCAATGGTTGCTTTGTTTACCTGGCACATAACTTATAAAGTTTGGTACAAAAATGAACTGTCCCCTGGTGTGCCATGGCAACCTCCAAAACGCTTGTAAAAGTCACGTGTCAGCTCGAGGTCTCTCTTCTTCATTTCTACAGCTGATGTACATGTACTCTTCTCATTGATTGACTTTTAAGTCCATTTTCCATTACGATACTGGGCCCGGGTGTTTGAAAGCTGATTGACTTAATCCAGGATCAGCATAAACTTTTTTTTCATGTTTTCAATTCTTTGGTGAAAGTTTCTTTGCAAATTTTTGTTCTTCAAGATTGACTTCTTCTAATGAAAGCTTTGCAGAATATTTGCATTGAACAGCATTTGAGAGAAATAAACTCCTTGGTTAATCTGGGATTAGCGCTAATCATCTTTTGAACAACCGGGCCCTGGTGTTCCATTACCTAACACCTCCTTAATTAATAATTTTACCTGAGGGGTGAATCCCTCTAGCTTGAAACGATCAGTCAAAAATGAGCACACAGTTTAGTCTGATATTCATGCAAGGGGCGGTGCTAATCACAACTGGGAGTCCACATCCAAAAAATATTATCTTAAAACAAATCCTATGAGAGAACTTTTTTTAAAACTTGAAATCCACAATACCTGTTCAGTTCACAAATGGGCTGGAATCACGCGGTTGGAGGTTGGAGTTGACCTTGTTTTGATACAAATCTCACTGCTTTTCTTAATAGAAACTCATTAGCATTACAAAAACATGATTTACGTAAGAAAAGCAATGAGGTTTGTATCAAAGCAATGTCAGCTCCAGCCTCGCTTTTATTCAAGGGTCTGGTAACTGAGTACAGGACTGTCAAAATGATATATTAGAAATGTACTTTTGCTGTAAATTTGTACTTACATGATCTATTATTTTATTATGTCTGGATTATATTTAATTTATGGCATATGCATGTTATCATATTTAATTTTCATAACACTTTTATCATAATTATAGAGAGTACATTTTTCAAAATAAATTTTAGTGGGTAAGTGATTCAACAAACATCTCTAATAACTAAAGTACTTGGTTTGACCATTTGTCAGGACTCCTTATGGGAAGATGTTCAGAAAGG
>NC_090880.1:844764-847264 GCF_036669935.1 Montipora foliosa
CATCAGAATGGGACCGTTGCAGAAAACAGCCTTGTTAGGCACAGCTGAAGGAGAAGAAATGACACAAAGGACCTTTGCCCATTGGCTATGGCTCGCTCCTTTGGTGTAATGTCGGCATAACATCTGCCAGAGCTAAAGTAAAGTAAAAGTAAAGCAACCATATTTAACGTCGATAACTCGTAACAGTAATTCAACTGACAAACCTGAGGTCGACAGTGGGCTCATTTTACTCCCCCTCTCCATCAGTGCTCCGTTTTACGGTTATTTAAAGCAACTTAAGCCACACTGAAAGGAAAGAAGTCAAAACAAGGATGCGAGATCCGGGAATCGAACTCAGGTTCTCTTGCACCAAGGCTGCACACTATTAAACCGACTGTGCCATCCTTGCTCCTCCAAAAGCGTTACATTTACATAACTTACAATAATAATCATCACCATCATCAAAAGAAGAAGAAGAAAATATTGTTACAGTTACAGCCAAGAAAGAAGTCCACTTTGAAAAACAATGAACAGAATTAAGATATTAAAACAAAAATGATGTCAAGAACAAAGGAAAAGGCAGCATTAACTAAATGCTCAGTCCTGCTCACATAAGAAGAGGTAAAGCTGCCATATGAGGAGGAATAACATCTCAATTCATAGAGCTGGTAAATATTAATTAAACAAATTACCGAGCCCAAATTACTCTACTTTATGGTTGAAAATTTGGTTTGTACACTGTAAAACAAAGAATGATTGTTAAAGGTAAACTTAAATCACCACAATAAAGATGTGTGAGCTGACGTTTTGAGCAGAAGGCATTAACCAATGGGATAAGACAAAGGGCTAATACTCAAAACGTCCACTCAAGCTATGTCACTCATTACAAGTGTCCGCAAGAGTGAAATGAACATTCAAACTCTTTTTTGGAGCTCCTGTGATTTGAATGGAATCTTGAAGAATTTTCGGAAAGTTGCTATGAAAAATGCACAATAACTGAACAATAATAATTAATCAAACGCTTGAAATAGTTTTCACTTTTCAAACACTGTTTCTTTTGTATATTAAGGAAATATCCACGGGAAATTCAGAATGTTGAGAGCAAAGTTCAAGACTGGCACACAGATTTGAAGACTCAGTTCAAACTTCAAAACAACTGGTCATGCGTAACATAGCTTGGAGTCAGTGGGTTAAGGATTGCTAAATTATTGGAATTTATGATGAGAGATACCTGTTTAACATCAACATGAACAGTTCCTTTCCGTTTGGATCCTTTCAGATAAAACTTGACTCTCATATAGTTTTCACCATCTACTAAGTATTCTTGGTAGCTTTATATGAAAGACAGTAAAAACGTCAAATTTGTAACTAAATTTTATTTTACCTATATACAAAGATGACCGATATTTTGGATCATTAATTTTAAATCATCTTAATGACATATCGCTCAAGGCCAGGACACTGTTCTGCTGACTAAATCACTTTCTGTCCTCTTTATGAACAGTAAGTTTCGTTTCTTAAAGGTTAGGCTAAGAGTATTGACACAGAAATGGCTTGAAACTGCACCTACGAAATGTACTCGAAAAGGTCAACCTTGGGACATGTAGGTAGTCCCACAGATTTTGAGGGAATCAACAGATTTAGCCACACACTTAATCTCCACTCCTTGTGCACATTCTTTTATTCTACACATACGCATGTCTATTGTAGTACTTATAAGAGGGGAGGGGAGGGTACGTTAGAAAAATGAATACTACAACCAAGTTACAAACAAAAAAATTTACAAATGTTCAAGTCATCAATAAATAATATTATTCTAAGGGAAATATCCTTATGCTGGTTTGTAAGCTATTGCCTGTGAGCCACTTCCACTAAGTGCAATTTTCTATGTGTTTCCCTTTCAAAGAAAGTGTCAATAATAAAACGTACAGTATATTGGAAACATCATACCTTACATTTCTTCTTCGTCCCCTTGAAGTTGTTTCTCCATGACCCATGATTGGTTCACCAACAGCTTGAACAACCTTGGTAATAATTTTAATACACTGCCATTGACTGAATGTTTTCTTAACCAAGGTCAACAAATCTTTGCATTCAAAAAAATAATAATAATAAAACACTAATCTTAATTTCTCTAAACCTACTACCTCTGCATTTGCTTTGACTTTCTTCAAGGCACTAGCGTAAACTCTGTTGGCACTGAAGCCAAAAAACAATTCACTGATCACAAACCAAAGTAATGCACCTAAGGGAACAAAATACAATGACTATCGTCAAATTTTAATAATAATAATAATATGTTTAGGTGCGATAATACCTTTGTTTGTCTGTCTATTTGTAGTTCATTAGCACTTTCGTTTTTCCTGTTCATTGTTAATTACAGTCGAACCCCGCTATTTCGAACTCGGGTTAATTCGAAGTCCTTACTATTTCGAACTAAGATCAAATTCCCTTGGATTTACCCTTATGTTTTCAGTCATTTACTATCAGCTATTTCGAATTATAGTTCACCACTAAATTT
>NC_090880.1:862264-900688 GCF_036669935.1 Montipora foliosa
TAAGGGTGCCGATTTGAAAGATGAATTTTTGTTCCAGATTCTTGCGGCTTTCCGTCGTACCTAGATGTAGGGAAAGGCCGCAGATAGCCATGTGTTTTTTGGAGTGGTTAGGCAGATTAAAGTGGCGAGCGACTGGCTTGGATGCATCGTTGTCATTCTTCTCAACATCGCGAAGGTGTTCGCGGAATCGGTCACCTAGTCGTCTACCTGTCTCACCAATGTATAATTTATTGCATAACGTGCAGGTTATGCAATAAATGACATTTGCGGAGGTACATGTGAAACGATCGGTGATCTTAACAGATCGCTTAGGTCCCGATATCTTGCTAGTGTTAACAATGAAAAGACAAGTTTTGCATCGTGAGCGCGCGCATTTGAAAGTGCCGGGTTGCTCGTTAGTTTTGAGCGCGCTTTTAACTAAAAAGTTGCCTACGTTTTTGTCGCGTTTGAATGAAATAAGTGGAGGTTGCGAAAAGATTCTACCAGTCTCGGGATCATTTTGGAGTAATTTAAAATTACTAAGAATGATGCTTTTGACTGCGTGATTATGAGGATGGAAAGTGAGGGTGAATGGAATTCTGTCATTCTTATCTTTTTGTGACGTTTGTAGTGATGACTGTCGATCAAATTGTTGGGCGCGATGATGGCCCGCTTTGACCACAGAGACAGGATAGCCACGTTTTTCGAAGAACTGGCACATCTCCTCTGATTTTCTGGAAAAATCGGAGTCATCACTACATAGACGTCGAAGTCTAAGAAATTGAGAATAAGGGATGGAGTTCTTGACATGTGATGGATGTGACGATGAATACAACAAATAACTGTGTGAATCAGTAGTGAATCGTTTCTGCCTGTAGTTGCCCCACCGAACTCATTTCTAGCTACTTAGACAGGATTATGACGCCTATCGTCAAATCTTTGCCATCATACATTAAAGACAGTACACACGCACTACAAATTTTCCGCGATTTCAATTTCTCCGGCCAAGACAAACTTATTTTCACCATGGACATTACATCTCTATACACAGTCATTCCTAATAGCGAAGGTCTGCAAGCACTTAAACACTTTTTCGATCAACGCACTGTCAAAGAACCTAGCTCGGAAACGCTCCTCCGCCTTGCCGAACTAGTTTTAACGCTTAATTGTTTTTCATTCGCCGGCAACTATTACAAACAAATTAATGGTGTAGCGATGGGCACAAGAATGGGACCTAGCTATGCCAATCTTTTTGTAGGATATGTTGAACACCAATTTTTTAGTCAGTACAACGGCCCCAAACCTGAACTCTACGGCCGTTACATCGACGACTGCATCGGCGCTATTTCATCCAGCAGAGAAGAACTCGATCAATTTATAACCTCCGTCAACTCTTTTCATCCGGCTCTTAAATATACCTGGGAAATTTCGGAAACTTCATTGGCTTTTCTAGATATCAACGTTTCTATTAGAGGCAACGTGCTATGTACTAGTGTGCACTACAAACCTACTGATTCACACAGTTATTTGTTGTATTCATCGTCACATCCATCACATGTCAAGAACTCCATCCCTTATTCTCAATTTCTTAGACTTCGACGTCTATGTAGTGATGACTCCGATTTTTCCAGAAAATCAGAGGAGATGTGCCAGTTCTTCGAAAAACGTGGCTATCCTGTCTCTGTGGTCAAAGCGGGCCATCATCGTGCCCAACAATTTGATCGACAGTCATCACTACAAACGTCACAAAAAGATAAGAATGACAGAATTCCATTCACCCTCACTTTCCATCCTCATAATCACGCAGTCAAAAGCATCATTCTTAGTAATTTTAAATTACTCCAAAATGATCCCGAGACTGGTAGAATCTTTTCGCAACCTCCACTTATTTCATTCAAACGCGACAAAAACGTAGGCAACTTTTTAGTTAAAAGCGCGCTCAAAACTAACGAGCAACCCGGCACTTTCAAATGCGCGCGCTCACGATGCAAAACTTGTCTTTTCATTGTTAACACTAGCAAGATATCGGGACCTAAGCGATCTGTTAAGATCACCGATCGTTTCACATGTACCTCCGCAAATGTCATTTATTGCATAACCTGCACGTTATGCAATAAATTATACATTGGTGAGACAGGTAGACGACTAGGTGACCGATTCCGCGAACACCTTCGCGATGTTGAGAAGAATGACAACGATGCATCCAAGCCAGTCGCTCGCCACTTTAATCTGCCTAACCACTCCAAAAAACACATGGCTATCTGCGGCCTTTCCCTACATCTAGGTACGACGGAAAGCCGCAAGAATCTGGAACAAAAATTCATCTTTCAAATCGGCACCCTTAATCCTCACGGTATTAACGAACGCTTTTCATTCAACTAATATATTCCTATTTTTCACGTTGCCATGTTACCACCAATAGCGTAGCCCCTACTCTACTATAAAAACCACACGTAACCCATAATCCCTCGATTCGCTCTGACGAAGGGCTAACGCTCGAAACGTCAGCTTTTAGAATCTCTGTACGGTGGCCAATTTACATTATCAACTCCGTTGATAAAACCAAATTTTTGTATACTACTTCCCCACCGACGCAGCACCACAGTTTCTTTAGAAACTACCCCTTCATTCATAAGACCATAACGGTTGGTTTAGGTTTATTGAAGGACAGAATGTAATTTCCGCGAAAATCATGCATGAGAAGAGTTTGATTGCGCTTATTGCATAGATATGTAGAGTTTGTCTTAAGTGGCAAGAGGACAGGTTATATAATTTGCAAATATAAATATCAGTATTCTCTTATTTACATTATACCCTTTGCTTGACAAGAAATCACGAAAGGCCAGTTTTTTGCTACGAGGATAACAGCGAAAAAAAATCACTACTTTGTTGCGAGTTTTCTAGAGTAAAAACTTCTTCAGAAATCAAACGTCTACGTTAACAGCACACACCAGGGTTACTCCTTAGTATCTGGCTAGAGATCTTCTTCTCACTACTTTTTCCTCCGGCCGCGCTTTAGCCATTTGATGAGGGCCAGTCTCGTGCTTCTCAAGTTGCCTCCTTCGTGGCCATAAAGAATTCTGGGTAATTCTGCCATTCCATGACAAGGGAAGGCCCCCCGATTCTCATTTTCATTGATTTTTTATAAGTGTCGGGTCACCCAGTCCTACCAGCAAAATACAGCACTGATTGAAGCTTTTAGCTTTCAAAACTTGCCCAAATTGTATCGGTAGGTCCTGGATTTCGTCCACAGAAAGGCCAGAGAGACAACTTCACTCGTGAACTGCCATGTTTACAACAGAGCATTTTAGGCGACCCAGTCTGCATGAAACCATCTCTCACCTCTGTCTCGAGAAGACCAGACACGCGCGCTTCTTACCTTACGAGTTTATGCCTGTAGAATCTGTTCAAGTGAAATGTCAATTCCTTGTAAAAACCAGCCAGCATCTTATTTATTTATTTTTTTTGGTAGGCTACGTATCGGAGAGCCAGAACATTTACGCATGCGCCGACGCAATGTTTGAACAAGAAAGAAAAACGCAGTACCTCCAGACGTGGCGCTGGAGCGTCGTACCAAACGAGTCATCCCGGGATTTCGGCCCGTGCGATCGCTTTTGGACGCAGTTGGCCCTTCGCTGCTTTCTGCTACCGACCTCGCCTCCTGGTACGGCATTGAGGGAGAGATATGTCGGCCCCTAAACCATATGAGACAAATCCCACGCCTACTCACAGCTCCAAACCGCCCTTGTCAATTTAACATAAGAATTCGATGGCTTATATATTCAAGGAAAAAGTCATTTTATCTGTCATGTGGTAAGCACAGAAGTCGCAGATTACAAAGTGTGCGCACGCGCCCTGCTAAAGGTAACACACATTTATTTCATCTCGAATTTCAGAATAAATACAAGAGCTAATATCTTCGAGAGATTACATTTACAGCTAAAATACATAGCATATACAGGTACATAAATAAATACACAAAATTTAAAGATATATTAATTAACAAGAAAAGCCGCTGTACAAAATGCGATCCTGGATTCTCTTTTAAAACCAGTAAACTCAGTGGTAGGGATAAAATCAGGTAGCGCATTTCGCAACTTAGCTGATACGTTAGAAAAAGAACTAAGACCATAACGATTGGTTTAGGTTTATTGAAGGACAGAATGTAATTTCCGCGAAGATCATGCATGAGAAGAGTTTGATTGCGCTTATTGCATAGATATGTAGAGTTTGTCTTAAGTGGCAAGAGGACAGGTTATATAATTTGCAAATATAAATATCAGTATTCTCTTATTTACATTATACCCTTTGCTTGACAAGAAATCACGAAAGGCCAGTTTTTTGCTACGAGGATAACAGCGAAAAAAAATCACTACTTTGTTGCGAGTTTTCTAGAGTAAAAACTTCTTCAGAAATCAAACGTCTACGTTAACAGCACACACCAGGGTTACTCCTTAGTATCTGGCTAGAGATCTTCTTCTCACTACTTTTTCCTCCGGCCGCGCTTTAGCCATTTGATGAGGGCCAGTCTCGTGCTTCTCAAGTTGCCTCCTTCGTGGCCATAAAGAATTCTGGGTAATTCTGCCATTCCATGACAAGGGAAGGCCCCCCGATTCTCATTTTCATTGATTTTTTATAAGTGTCGGGTCACCCAGTCCTACCAGCAAAATACAGCACTGATTGAAGCTTTTAGCTTTCAAAACTTGCCCAAATTGTATCGGTAGGTCCTGGATTTCGTCCACAGAAAGGCCAGAGAGACAACTTCACTCGTGAACTGCCATGTTTACAACAGAGCATTTTAGGCGACCCAGTCTGCATGAAACCATCTCTCACCTCTGTCTCGAGAAGACCAGACACGCGCGCTTCTTACCTTACGAGTTTATGCCTGTAGAATCTGTTCAAGTGAAATGTCAATTCCTTGTAAAAACCAGCCAGCATCTTATTTATTTATTTATTTTGGTAGGCTACGTATCGGAGAGCCAGAACATTTACGCATGCGCCGACGCAATGTTTGAACAAGAAAGAAAAACGCAGTACCTCCAGACGTGGCGCTGGAGCGTCGTACCAAACGAGTCATCCCGGGATTTCGGCCCGTGCGATCGCTTTTGGACGCAGTTGGCCCTTCGCTGTTTTTTGCTACCGACCTCGCCTCCTGGTACAGCATTGAGGGAGAGATATGTCGGCCCCTAAACCATATGAGACAAATCCCACGCCTACTCACAGCTCCAAACCGCCCTTGTCAATTTAACATAAGAATTCGATGGCTTATATATTCAAGGAAAAAGTCATTTTATCTGTCATGTGGTAAGCACAGAAGTCGCAGATTACAAAGTGTGCGCACGCGCCCTGCTAAAGGTAACACACATTTATTTCATCTCGAATTTCAGAATAAATACAAGAGCTAATATCTTCGAGAGATTACATTTACAGCTAAAATACATAGCATATACAGGTACATAAATAAATACACAAAATTTAAAGATATATTAATTAACAAGAAAAGCCGCTGTACAAAATGCGATCCTGGATTCTCTTTTAAAACCAGTAAACTCAGTGGTAGGGATAAAATCAGGTAGCGCATTTCGCAACTTAGCTGATACGTTAGAAAAAGAACTAAGACCATAACGGTTGGTTTAGGTTTATTGAAGGACAGAATGTAATTTCCGCGAAAATCATGCATGAGAAGAGTTTGATTGCGCTTATTGCATAGATATGTAGAGTTTGTCTTAAGTGGCAAGAGGACAGGTTATATAATTTGCAAATATAAATATCAGTATTCTCTTATTTACATTATACCCTTTGCTTGACAAGAAATCACGAAAGGCCAGTTTTTTGCTACGAGGATAACAGCGAAAAAAAATCACTACTTTGTTGCGAGTTTTCTAGAGTAAAAACTTCTTCAGAAATCAAACGTCTACGTTAACAGCACACACCAGGGTTACTCCTTAGTATCTGGCTAGAGATCTTCTTCTCACTACTTTTTCCTCCGGCCGCGCTTTAGCCATTTGATGAGGGCCAGTCTCGTGCTTCTCAAGTTGCCTCCTTCGTGGCCATAAAGAATTCTGGGTAATTCTGCCATTCCATGACAAGGGAAGGCCCCCCGATTCTCATTTTCATTGATTTTTTATAAGTGTCGGGTCACCCAGTCCTACCAGCAAAATACAGCACTGATTGAAGCTTTTAGCTTTCAAAACTTGCCCAAATTGTATCGGTAGGTCCTGGATTTCGTCCACAGAAAGGCCAGAGAGACAACTTCACTCGTGAACCGCCATGTTTACAACAGAGCATTTTAGGCGACCCAGTCTGCATGAAACCATCTCTCACCTCTGTCTCGAGAAGACCAGACACGCGCGCTTCTTACCTTACGAGTTTATGCCTGTAGAATCTGTTCAAGTGAAATGTCAATTCCTTGTAAAAACCAGCCAGCATCTTATTTATTTATTTTTTTTGGTAGGCTACGTATCGGAGAGCCAGAACATTTACGCATGCGCCGACGCAATGTTTGAACAAGAAAGAAAAACGCAGTACCTCCAGACGTGGCGCTGGAGCGTCGTACCAAACGAGTCATCCCGGGATTTCGGCCCGTGCGATCGCTTTTGGACGCAGTTGGCCCTTCGCTGCTTTCTGCTACCGACCTCGCCTCCTGGTACGGCATTGAGGGAGAGATATGTCGGCCCCTAAACCATATGAGACAAATCCCACGCCTACTCACAGCTCCAAACCGCCCTTGTCAATTTAACATAAGAATTCGATGGCTTATATATTCAAGGAAAAAGTCATTTTATCTGTCATGTGGTAAGCACAGAAGTCGCAGATTACAAAGTGTGCGCACGCGCCCTGCTAAAGGTAACACACATTTATTTCATCTCGAATTTCAGAATAAATACAAGAGCTAATATCTTCGAGAGATTACATTTACAGCTAAAATACATAGCATATACAGGTACATAAATAAATACACAAAATTTAAAGATATATTAATTAACAAGAAAAGCCGCTGTACAAAATGCGATCCTGGATTCTCTTTTAAAACCAGTAAACTCAGTGGTAGGGATAAAATCAGGTAGCGCATTTCGCAACTTAGCTGATACGTTAGAAAAAGAACTAAGACCATAACGGTTGGTTTAGGTTTATTGAAGGACAGAATGTAATTTCCGCGAAAATCATGCATGAGAAGAGTTTGATTGCGCTTATTGCATAGATATGTAGAGTTTGTCTTAAGTGGCAAGAGGACAGGTTATATAATTTGCAAATATAAATATCAGTATTCTCTTATTTACATTATACCCTTTGCTTGACAAGAAATCACGAAAGGCCAGTTTTTTGCTACGAGGATAACAGCGAAAAAAAATCACTACTTTGTTGCGAGTTTTCTAGAGTAAAAACTTCTTCAGAAATCAAACGTCTACGTTAACAGCACACACCAGGGTTACTCCTTAGTATCTGGCTAGAGATCTTCTTCTCACTACTTTTTCCTCCGGCCGCGCTTTAGCCATTTGATGAGGGCCAGTCTCGTGCTTCTCAAGTTGCCTCCTTCGTGGCCATAAAGAATTCTGGGTAATTCTGCCATTCCATGACAAGGGAAGACTCCCGATTCTCATTTTCATTGATTTTTTATAAGTGTCGGGTCACCCAGTCCTACCAGCAAAATACAGCACTGATTGAAGCTTTTAGCTTTCAAAACTTGCCCAAATTGTATCGGTAGGTCCTGGATTTCGTCCACAGAAAGGCCAGAGAGACAACTTCACTCGTGAACCGCCATGTTTACAACAGAGCATTTTAGGCGACCCAGTCTGCATGAAACCATCTCTCACCTCTGTCTCGAGAAGACCAGACACGCGCGCTTCTTACCTTACGAGTTTATGCCTGTAGAATCTGTTCAAGTGAAATGTCAATTCCTTGTAAAAACCAGCCAGCATCTTATTTATTTATTTTTTTTGGTAGGCTACGTATCGGAGAGCCAGAACATTTACGCATGCGCCGACGCAATGTTTGAACAAGAAAGAAAAACGCAGTACCTCCAGACGTGGCGCTGGAGCGTCGTACCAAACGAGTCATCCCGGGATTTCGGCCCGTGCGATCGCTTTTGGACGCAGTTGGCCCTTCGCTGCTTTCTGCTACCGACCTCGCCTCCTGGTACGGCATTGAGGGAGAGATATGTCGGCCCCTAAACCATATGAGACAAATCCCACGCCTACTCACAGCTCCAAACCGCCCTTGTCAATTTAACATAAGAATTCGATGGCTTATATATTCAAGGAAAAAGTCATTTTATCTGTCATGTGGTAAGCACAGAAGTCGCAGATTACAAAGTGTGCGCACGCGCCCTGCTAAAGGTAACACACATTTATTTCATCTCGAATTTCAGAATAAATACAAGAGCTAATATCTTCGAGAGATTACATTTACAGCTAAAATACATAGCATATACAGGTACATAAATAAATACACAAAATTTAAAGATATATTAATTAACAAGAAAAGCCGCTGTACAAAATGCGATCCTGGATTCTCTTTTAAAACCAGTAAACTCAGTGGTAGGGATAAAATCAGGTAGCGCATTTCGCAACTTAGCTGATACGTTAGAAAAAGAACTAAGACCATAACGGTTGGTTTAGGTTTATTGAAGGACAGAATGTAATTTCCGCGAAAATCATGCATGAGAAGAGTTTGATTGCGCTTATTGCATAGATATGTAGAGTTTGTCTTAAGTGGCAAGAGGACAGGTTATATAATTTGCAAATATAAATATCAGTATTCTCTTATTTACATTATACCCTTTGCTTGACAAGAAATCACGAAAGGCCAGTTTTTTGCTACGAGGATAACAGCGAAAAAAAATCACTACTTTGTTGCGAGTTTTCTAGAGTAAAAACTTCTTCAGAAATCAAACGTCTACGTTAACAGCACACACCAGGGTTACTCCTTAGTATCTGGCTAGAGATCTTCTTCTCACTACTTTTTCCTCCGGCCGCGCTTTAGCCATTTGATGAGGGCCAGTCTCGTGCTTCTCAAGTTGCCTCCTTCGTGGCCATAAAGAATTCTGGGTAATTCTGCCATTCCATGACAAGGGAAGGCCCCCCGATTCTCATTTTCATTGATTTTTTATAAGTGTCGGGTCACCCAGTCCTACCAGCAAAATACAGCACTGATTGAAGCTTTTAGCTTTCAAAACTTGCCCAAATTGTACCGGTAGGTCCTGGATTTCGTCCACAGAAAGGCCAGAGAGACAACTTCACTCGTGAACCGCCATGTTTACAACAGGGCATTTTAGGCGACCCAGTCTGCATGAAACCATCTCTCACCTCTGTCTCGAGAAGACCAGACACGCGCGCTTCTTACCTTACGAGTTTATGCCTGTAGAATCTGTTCAAGTGAAATGTCAATTCCTTGTAAAAACCAGCCAGCATCTTATTTATTTATTTTTTTTGGTAGGCTACGTATCGGAGAGCCAGAACATTTACGCATGCGCCGACGCAATGTTTGAACAAGAAAGAAAAACGCAGTACCTCCAGACGTGGCGCTGGAGCGTCGTACCAAACGAGTCATCCCGGGATTTCGGCCCGTGCGATCGCTTTTGGACGCAGTTGGCCCTTCGCTGCTTTCTGCTACCGACCTCGCCTCCTGGTACGGCATTGAGGGAGAGATATGTCGGCCCCTAAACCATATGAGACAAATCCCACGCCTACTCACAGCTCCAAACCGCCCTTGTCAATTTAACATAAGAATTCGATGGCTTATATATTCAAGGAAAAAGTCATTTTATCTGTCATGTGGTAAGCACAGAAGTCGCAGATTACAAAGTGTGCGCACGCGCCCTGCTAAAGGTAACACACATTTATTTCATCTCGAATTTCAGAATAAATACAAGAGCTAATATCTTCGAGAGATTACATTTACAGCTAAAATACATAGCATATACAGGTACATAAATAAATACACAAAATTTAAAGATATATTAATTAACAAGAAAAGCCGCTGTACAAAATGCGATCCTGGATTCTCTTTTAAAACCAGTAAACTCAGTGGTAGGGATAAAATCAGGTAGCGCATTTCGCAACTTAGCTGATACGTTAGAAAAAGAACTAAGACCATAACGGTTGGTTTAGGTTTATTGAAGGACAGAATGTAATTTCCGCGAAAATCATGCATGAGAAGAGTTTGATTGCGCTTATTGCATAGATATGTAGAGTTTGTCTTAAGTGGCAAGAGGACAGGTTATATAATTTGCAAATATAAATATCAGTATTCTCTTATTTACATTATACCCTTTGCTTGACAAGAAATCACGAAAGGCCAGTTTTTTGCTACGAGGATAACAGCGAAAAAAAATCACTACTTTGTTGCGAGTTTTCTAGAGTAAAAACTTCTTCAGAAATCAAACGTCTACGTTAACAGCACACACCAGGGTTACTCCTTAGTATCTGGCTAGAGATCTTCTTCTCACTACTTTTTCCTCCGGCCGCGCTTTAGCCATTTGATGAGGGCCAGTCTCGTGCTTCTCAAGTTGCCTCCTTCGTGGCCATAAAGAATTCTGGGTAATTCTGCCATTCCATGACAAGGGAAGGCCCCCCGATTCTCATTTTCATTGATTTTTTATAAGTGTCGGGTCACCCAGTCCTACCAGCAAAATACAGCACTGATTGAAGCTTTTAGCTTTCAAAACTTGCCCAAATTGTATCGGTAGGTCCTGGATTTCGTCCACAGAAAGGCCAGAGAGACAACTTCACTCGTGAACCGCCATGTTTACAACAGAGCATTTTAGGCGACCCAGTCTGCATGAAACCATCTCTCACCTCTGTCTCGAGAAGACCAGACACGCGCGCTTCTTACCTTACGAGTTTATGCCTGTAGAATCTGTTCAAGTGAAATGTCAATTCCTTGTAAAAACCAGCCAGCATCTTATTTATTTATTTTTTTTGGTAGGCTACGTATCGGAGAGCCAGAACATTTACGCATGCGCCGACGCAATGTTTGAACAAGAAAGAAAAACGCAGTACCTCCAGACGTGGCGCTGGAGCGTCGTACCAAACGAGTCATCCCGGGATTTCGGCCCGTGCGATCGCTTTTGGACGCAGTTGGCCCTTCGCTGCTTTCTGCTACCGACCTCGCCTCCTGGTACGGCATTGAGGGAGAGATATGTCGGCCCCTAAACCATATGAGACAAATCCCACGCCTACTCACAGCTCCAAACCGCCCTTGTCAATTTAACATAAGAATTCGATGGCTTATATATTCAAGGAAAAAGTCATTTTATCTGTCATGTGGTAAGCACAGAAGTCGCAGATTACAAAGTGTGCGCACGCGCCCTGCTAAAGGTAACACACATTTATTTCATCTCGAATTTCAGAATAAATACAAGAGCTAATATCTTCGAGAGATTACATTTACAGCTAAAATACATAGCATATACAGGTACATAAATAAATACACAAAATTTAAAGATATATTAATTAACAAGAAAAGCCGCTGTACAAAATGCGATCCTGGATTCTCTTTTAAAACCAGTAAACTCAGTGGTAGGGATAAAATCAGGTAGCGCATTTCGCAACTTAGCTGATACGTTAGAAAAAGAACTAAGACCATAACGGTTGGTTTAGGTTTATTGAAGGACAGAATGTAATTTCCGCGAAAATCATGCATGAGAAGAGTTTGATTGCGCTTATTGCATAGATATGTAGAGTTTGTCTTAAGTGGCAAGAGGACAGGTTATATAATTTGCAAATATAAATATCAGTATTCTCTTATTTACATTATACCCTTTGCTTGACAAGAAATCACGAAAGGCCAGTTTTTTGCTACGAGGATAACAGCGAAAAAAAATCACTACTTTGTTGCGAGTTTTCTAGAGTAAAAACTTCTTCAGAAATCAAACGTCTACGTTAACAGCACACACCAGGGTTACTCCTTAGTATCTGGCTAGAGATCTTCTTCTCACTACTTTTTCCTCCGGCCGCGCTTTAGCCATTTGATGAGGGCCAGTCTCGTGCTTCTCAAGTTGCCTCCTTCGTGGCCATAAAGAATTCTGGGTAATTCTGCCATTCCATGACAAGGGAAGGCCCCCCGATTCTCATTTTCATTGATTTTTTATAAGTGTCGGGTCACCCAGTCCTACCAGCAAAATACAGCACTGATTGAAGCTTTTAGCTTTCAAAACTTGCCCAAATTGTATCGGTAGGTCCTGGATTTCGTCCACAGAAAGGCCAGAGAGACAACTTCACTCGTGAACCGCCATGTTTACAACAGGGCATTTTAGGCGACCCAGTCTGCATGAAACCATCTCTCACCTCTGTCTCGAGAAGACCAGACACGCGCGCTTCTTACCTTACGAGTTTATGCCTGTAGAATCTGTTCAAGTGAAATGTCAATTCCTTGTAAAAACCAGCCAGCATCTTATTTATTTATTTTTTTTGGTAGGCTACGTATCGGAGAGCCAGAACATTTACGCATGCGCCGACGCAATGTTTGAACAAGAAAGAAAAACGCAGTACCTCCAGACGTGGCGCTGGAGCGTCGTACCAAACGAGTCATCCCGGGATTTCGGCCCGTGCGATCGCTTTTGGACGCAGTTGGCCCTTCGCTGCTTTCTGCTACCGACCTCGCCTCCTGGTACGGCATTGAGGGAGAGATATGTCGGCCCCTAAACCATATGAGACAAATCCCACGCCTACTCACAGCTCCAAACCGCCCTTGTCAATTTAACATAAGAATTCGATGGCTTATATATTCAAGGAAAAAGTCATTTTATCTGTCATGTGGTAAGCACAGAAGTCGCAGATTACAAAGTGTGCGCACGCGCCCTGCTAAAGGTAACACACATTTATTTCATCTCGAATTTCAGAATAAATACAAGAGCTAATATCTTCGAGAGATTACATTTACAGCTAAAATACATAGCATATACAGGTACATAAATAAATACACAAAATTTAAAGATATATTAATTAACAAGAAAAGCCGCTGTACAAAATGCGATCCTGGATTCTCTTTTAAAACCAGTAAACTCAGTGGTAGGGATAAAATCAGGTAGCGCATTTCGCAACTTAGCTGATACGTTAGAAAAAGAACTAAGACCATAACGGTTGGTTTAGGTTTATTGAAGGACAGAATGTAATTTCCGCGAAAATCATGCATGAGAAGAGTTTGATTGCGCTTATTGCATAGATATGTAGAGTTTGTCTTAAGTGGCAAGAGGACAGGTTATATAATTTGCAAATATAAATATCAGTATTCTCTTATTTACATTATACCCTTTGCTTGACAAGAAATCACGAAAGGCCAGTTTTTTGCTACGAGGATAACAGCGAAAAAAAATCACTACTTTGTTGCGAGTTTTCTAGAGTAAAAACTTCTTCAGAAATCAAACGTCTACGTTAACAGCACACACCAGGGTTACTCCTTAGTATCTGGCTAGAGATCTTCTTCTCACTACTTTTTCCTCCGGCCGCGCTTTAGCCATTTGATGAGGGCCAGTCTCGTGCTTCTCAAGTTGCCTCCTTCGTGGCCATAAAGAATTCTGGGTAATTCTGCCATTCCATGACAAGGGAAGGCCCCCGATTCTCATTTTCATTGATTTTTTATAAGTGTCGGGTCACCCAGTCCTACCAGCAAAATACAGCACTGATTGAAGCTTTTAGCTTTCAAAACTTGCCCAAATTGTATCGGTAGGTCCTGGATTTCGTCCACAGAAAGGCCAGAGAGACAACTTCACTCGTGAACCGCCATGTTTACAACAGGGCATTTTAGGCGACCCAGTCTGCATGAAACCATCTCTCACCTCTGTCTCGAGAAGACCAGACACGCGCGCTTCTTACCTTACGAGTTTATGCCTGTAGAATCTGTTCAAGTGAAATGTCAATTCCTTGTAAAAACCAGCCAGCATCTTATTTATTTTTTTTTTTGGTAGGCTACGTATCGGAGAGCCAGAACATTTACGCATGCGCCGACGCAATGTTTGAACAAGAAAGAAAAACGCAGTACCTCCAGACGTGGCGCTGGAGCGTCGTACCAAACGAGTCATCCCGGGATTTCGGCCCGTGCGATCGCTTTTGGACGCAGTTGGCCCTTCGCTGCTTTCTGCTACCGACCTCGCCTCCTGGTACGGCATTGAGGGAGAGATATGTCGGCCCCTAAACCATATGAGACAAATCCCACGCCTACTCACAGCTCCAAACCGCCCTTGTCAATTTAACATAAGAATTCGATGGCTTATATATTCAAGGAAAAAGTCATTTTATCTGTCATGTGGTAAGCACAGAAGTCGCAGATTACAAAGTGTGCGCACGCGCCCTGCTAAAGGTAACACACATTTATTTCATCTCGAATTTCAGAATAAATACAAGAGCTAATATCTTCGAGAGATTACATTTACAGCTAAAATACATAGCATATACAGGTACATAAATAAATACACAAAATTTAAAGATATATTAATTAACAAGAAAAGCCGCTGTACAAAATGCGATCCTGGATTCTCTTTTAAAACCAGTAAACTCAGTGGTAGGGATAAAATCAGGTAGCGCATTTCGCAACTTAGCTGATACGTTAGAAAAAGAACTAAGACCATAACGGTTGGTTTAGGTTTATTGAAGGACAGAATGTAATTTCCGCGAAAATCATGCATGAGAAGAGTTTGATTGCGCTTATTGCATAGATATGTAGAGTTTGTCTTAAGTGGCAAGAGGACAGGTTATATAATTTGCAAATATAAATATCAGTATTCTCTTATTTACATTATACCCTTTGCTTGACAAGAAATCACGAAAGGCCAGTTTTTTGCTACGAGGATAACAGCGAAAAAAAATCACTACTTTGTTGCGAGTTTTCTAGAGTAAAAACTTCTTCAGAAATCAAACGTCTACGTTAACAGCACACACCAGGGTTACTCCTTAGTATCTGGCTAGAGATCTTCTTCTCACTACTTTTTCCTCCGGCCGCGCTTTAGCCATTTGATGAGGGCCAGTCTCGTGCTTCTCAAGTTGCCTCCTTCGTGGCCATAAAGAATTCTGGGTAATTCTGCCATTCCATGACAAGGGAAGGCCCCCCGATTCTCATTTTCATTGATTTTTTATAAGTGTCGGGTCACCCAGTCCTACCAGCAAAATACAGCACTGATTGAAGCTTTTAGCTTTCAAAACTTGCCCAAATTGTATCGGTAGGTCCTGGATTTCGTCCACAGAAAGGCCAGAGAGACAACTTCACTCGTGAACCGCCATGTTTACAACAGGGCATTTTAGGCGACCCAGTCTGCATGAAACCATCTCTCACCTCTGTCTCGAGAAGACCAGACACGCGCGCTTCTTACCTTACGAGTTTATGCCTGTAGAATCTGTTCAAGTGAAATGTCAATTCCTTGTAAAAACCAGCCAGCATCTTATTTATTTATTTTTTTGGTAGGCTACGTATCGGAGAGCCAGAACATTTACGCATGCGCCGACGCAATGTTTGAACAAGAAAGAAAAACGCAGTACCTCCAGACGTGGCGCTGGAGCGTCGTACCAAACGAGTCATCCCGGGATTTCGGCCCGTGCGATCGCTTTTGGACGCAGTTGGCCCTTCGCTGCTTTCTGCTACCGACCTCGCCTCCTGGTACGGCATTGAGGGAGAGATATGTCGGCCCCTAAACCATATGAGACAAATCCCACGCCTACTCACAGCTCCAAACCGCCCTTGTCAATTTAACATAAGAATTCGATGGCTTATATATTCAAGGAAAAAGTCATTTTATCTGTCATGTGGTAAGCACAGAAGTCGCAGATTACAAAGTGTGCGCACGCGCCCTGCTAAAGGTAACACACATTTATTTCATCTCGAATTTCAGAATAAATACAAGAGCTAATATCTTCGAGAGATTACATTTACAGCTAAAATACATAGCATATACAGGTACATAAATAAATACACAAAATTTAAAGATATATTAATTAACAAGAAAAGCCGCTGTACAAAATGCGATCCTGGATTCTCTTTTAAAACCAGTAAACTCAGTGGTAGGGATAAAATCAGGTAGCGCATTTCGCAACTTAGCTGATACGTTAGAAAAAGAACTAAGACCATAACGGTTGGTTTAGGTTTATTGAAGGACAGAATGTAATTTCCGCGAAAATCATGCATGAGAAGAGTTTGATTGCGCTTATTGCATAGATATGTAGAGTTTGTCTTAAGTGGCAAGAGGACAGGTTATATAATTTGCAAATATAAATATCAGTATTCTCTTATTTACATTATACCCTTTGCTTGACAAGAAATCACGAAAGGCCAGTTTTTTGCTACGAGGATAACAGCGAAAAAAAATCACTACTTTGTTGCGAGTTTTCTAGAGTAAAAACTTCTTCAGAAATCAAACGTCTACGTTAACAGCACACACCAGGGTTACTCCTTAGTATCTGGCTAGAGATCTTCTTCTCACTACTTTTTCCTCCGGCCGCGCTTTAGCCATTTGATGAGGGCCAGTCTCGTGCTTCTCAAGTTGCCTCCTTCGTGGCCATAAAGAATTCTGGGTAATTCTGCCATTCCATGACAAGGGAAGGCCCCCCGATTCTCATTTTCATTGATTTTTTATAAGTGTCGGGTCACCCAGTCCTACCAGCAAAATACAGCACTGATTGAAGCTTTTAGCTTTCAAAACTTGCCCAAATTGTACCGGTAGGTCCTGGATTTCGTCCACAGAAAGGCCAGAGAGACAACTTCACTCGTGAACCGCCATGTTTACAACAGGGCATTTTAGGCGACCCAGTCTGCATGAAACCATCTCTCACCTCTGTCTCGAGAAGACCAGACACGCGCGCTTCTTACCTTACGAGTTTATGCCTGTAGAATCTGTTCAAGTGAAATGTCAATTCCTTGTAAAAACCAGCCAGCATCTTATTTATTTATTTTTTTGGTAGGCTACGTATCGGAGAGCCAGAACATTTACGCATGCGCCGACGCAATGTTTGAACAAGAAAGAAAAACGCAGTACCTCCAGACGTGGCGCTGGAGCGTCGTACCAAACGAGTCATCCCGGGATTTCGGCCCGTGCGATCGCTTTTGGACGCAGTTGGCCCTTCGCTGCTTTCTGCTACCGACCTCGCCTCCTGGTACGGCATTGAGGGAGAGATATGTCGGCCCCTAAACCATATGAGACAAATCCCACGCCTACTCACAGCTCCAAACCGCCCTTGTCAATTTAACATAAGAATTCGATGGCTTATATATTCAAGGAAAAAGTCATTTTATCTGTCATGTGGTAAGCACAGAAGTCGCAGATTACAAAGTGTGCGCACGCGCCCTGCTAAAGGTAACACACATTTATTTCATCTCGAATTTCAGAATAAATACAAGAGCTAATATCTTCGAGAGATTACATTTACAGCTAAAATACATAGCATATACAGGTACATAAATAAATACACAAAATTTAAAGATATATTAATTAACAAGAAAAGCCGCTGTACAAAATGCGATCCTGGATTCTCTTTTAAAACCAGTAAACTCAGTGGTAGGGATAAAATCAGGTAGCGCATTTCGCAACTTAGCTGATACGTTAGAAAAAGAACTAAGACCATAACGGTTGGTTTAGGTTTATTGAAGGACAGAATGTAATTTCCGCGAAAATCATGCATGAGAAGAGTTTGATTGCGCTTATTGCATAGATATGTAGAGTTTGTCTTAAGTGGCAAGAGGACAGGTTATATAATTTGCAAATATAAATATCAGTATTCTCTTATTTACATTATACCCTTTGCTTGACAAGAAATCACGAAAGGCCAGTTTTTTGCTACGAGGATAACAGCGAAAAAAAATCACTACTTTGTTGCGAGTTTTCTAGAGTAAAAACTTCTTCAGAAATCAAACGTCTACGTTAACAGCACACACCAGGGTTACTCCTTAGTATCTGGCTAGAGATCTTCTTCTCACTACTTTTTCCTCCGGCCGCGCTTTAGCCATTTGATGAGGGCCAGTCTCGTGCTTCTCAAGTTGCCTCCTTCGTGGCCATAAAGAATTCTGGGTAATTCTGCCATTCCATGACAAGGGAAGGCCCCCCGATTCTCATTTTCATTGATTTTTTATAAGTGTCGGGTCACCCAGTCCTACCAGCAAAATACAGCACTGATTGAAGCTTTTAGCTTTCAAAACTTGCCCAAATTGTACCGGTAGGTCCTGGATTTCGTCCACAGAAAGGCCAGAGAGACAACTTCACTCGTGAACCGCCATGTTTACAACAGGGCATTTTAGGCGACCCAGTCTGCATGAAACCATCTCTCACCTCTGTCTCGAGAAGACCAGACACGCGCGCTTCTTACCTTACGAGTTTATGCCTGTAGAATCTGTTCAAGTGAAATGTCAATTCCTTGTAAAAACCAGCCAGCATCTTATTTATTTATTTTTGTGGTAGGCTACGTATCGGAGAGCCAGAACATTTACGCATGCGCCGACGCAATGTTTGAACAAGAAAGAAAAACGCAGTACCTCCAGACGTGGCGCTGGAGCGTCGTACCAAACGAGTCATCCCGGGATTTCGGCCCGTGCGATCGCTTTTGGACGCAGTTGGCCCTTCGCTGCTTTCTGCTACCGACCTCGCCTCCTGGTACGGCATTGAGGGAGAGATATGTCGGCCCCTAAACCATATGAGACAAATCCCACGCCTACTCACAGCTCCAAACCGCCCTTGTCAATTTAACATAAGAATTCGATGGCTTATATATTCAAGGAAAAAGTCATTTTATCTGTCATGTGGTAAGCACAGAAGTCGCAGATTACAAAGTGTGCGCACGCGCCCTGCTAAAGGTAACACACATTTATTTCATCTCGAATTTCAGAATAAATACAAGAGCTAATATCTTCGAGAGATTACATTTACAGCTAAAATACATAGCATATACAGGTACATAAATAAATACACAAAATTTAAAGATATATTAATTAACAAGAAAAGCCGCTGTACAAAATGCGATCCTGGATTCTCTTTTAAAACCAGTAAACTCAGTGGTAGGGATAAAATCAGGTAGCGCATTTCGCAACTTAGCTGATACGTTAGAAAAAGAACTAAGACCATAACGGTTGGTTTAGGTTTATTGAAGGACAGAATGTAATTTCCGCGAAAATCATGCATGAGAAGAGTTTGATTGCGCTTATTGCATAGATATGTAGAGTTTGTCTTAAGTGGCAAGAGGACAGGTTATATAATTTGCAAATATAAATATCAGTATTCTCTTATTTACATTATACCCTTTGCTTGACAAGAAATCACGAAAGGCCAGTTTTTTGCTACGAGGATAACAGCGAAAAAAAATCACTACTTTGTTGCGAGTTTTCTAGAGTAAAAACTTCTTCAGAAATCAAACGTCTACGTTAACAGCACACACCAGGGTTACTCCTTAGTATCTGGCTAGAGATCTTCTTCTCACTACTTTTTCCTCCGGCCGCGCTTTAGCCATTTGATGAGGGCCAGTCTCGTGCTTCTCAAGTTGCCTCCTTCGTGGCCATAAAGAATTCTGGGTAATTCTGCCATTCCATGACAAGGGAAGGCCCCCCGATTCTCATTTTCATTGATTTTTTATAAGTGTCGGGTCACCCAGTCCTACCAGCAAAATACAGCACTGATTGAAGCTTTTAGCTTTCAAAACTTGCCCAAATTGTACCGGTAGGTCCTGGATTTCGTCCACAGAAAGGCCAGAGAGACAACTTCACTCGTGAACCGCCATGTTTACAACAGGCATTTTAGGCGACCCAGTCTGCATGAAACCATCTCTCACCTCTGTCTCGAGAAGACCAGACACGCGCGCTTCTTACCTTACGAGTTTATGCCTGTAGAATCTGTTCAAGTGAAATGTCAATTCCTTGTAAAAACCAGCCAGCATCTTATTTATTTATTTTTTTGGTAGGCTACGTATCGGAGAGCCAGAACATTTACGCATGCGCCGACGCAATGTTTGAACAAGAAAGAAAAACGCAGTACCTCCAGACGTGGCGCTGGAGCGTCGTACCAAACGAGTCATCCCGGGATTTCGGCCCGTGCGATCGCTTTTGGACGCAGTTGGCCCTTCGCTGCTTTCTGCTACCGACCTCGCCTCCTGGTACGGCATTGAGGGAGAGATATGTCGGCCCCTAAACCATATGAGACAAATCCCACGCCTACTCACAGCTCCAAACCGCCCTTGTCAATTTAACATAAGAATTCGATGGCTTATATATTCAAGGAAAAAGTCATTTTATCTGTCATGTGGTAAGCACAGAAGTCGCAGATTACAAAGTGTGCGCACGCGCCCTGCTAAAGGTAACACACATTTATTTCATCTCGAATTTCAGAATAAATACAAGAGCTAATATCTTCGAGAGATTACATTTACAGCTAAAATACATAGCATATACAGGTACATAAATAAATACACAAAATTTAAAGATATATTAATTAACAAGAAAAGCCGCTGTACAAAATGCGATCCTGGATTCTCTTTTAAAACCAGTAAACTCAGTGGTAGGGATAAAATCAGGTAGCGCATTTCGCAACTTAGCTGATACGTTAGAAAAAGAACTAAGACCATAACGGTTGGTTTAGGTTTATTGAAGGACAGAATGTAATTTCCGCGAAAATCATGCATGAGAAGAGTTTGATTGCGCTTATTGCATAGATATGTAGAGTTTGTCTTAAGTGGCAAGAGGACAGGTTATATAATTTGCAAATATAAATATCAGTATTCTCTTATTTACATTATACCCTTTGCTTGACAAGAAATCACGAAAGGCCAGTTTTTTGCTACGAGGATAACAGCGAAAAAAAATCACTACTTTGTTGCGAGTTTTCTAGAGTAAAAACTTCTTCAGAAATCAAACGTCTACGTTAACAGCACACACCAGGGTTACTCCTTAGTATCTGGCTAGAGATCTTCTTCTCACTACTTTTTCCTCCGGCCGCGCTTTAGCCATTTGATGAGGGCCAGTCTCGTGCTTCTCAAGTTGCCTCCTTCGTGGCCATAAAGAATTCTGGGTAATTCTGCCATTCCATGACAAGGGAAGGCCCCCCGATTCTCATTTTCATTGATTTTTTATAAGTGTCGGGTCACCCAGTCCTACCAGCAAAATACAGCACTGATTGAAGCTTTTAGCTTTCAAAACTTGCCCAAATTGTACCGGTAGGTCCTGGATTTCGTCCACAGAAAGGCCAGAGAGACAACTTCACTCGTGAACCGCCATGTTTACAACAGGCATTTTAGGCGACCCAGTCTGCATGAAACCATCTCTCACCTCTGTCTCGAGAAGACCAGACACGCGCGCTTCTTACCTTACGAGTTTATGCCTGTAGAATCTGTTCAAGTGAAATGTCAATTCCTTGTAAAAACCAGCCAGCATCTTATTTATTTTTTTTGGTAGGCTACGTATCGGAGAGCCAGAACATTTACGCATGCGCCGACGCAATGTTTGAACAAGAAAGAAAAACGCAGTACCTCCAGACGTGGCGCTGGAGCGTCGTACCAAACGAGTCATCCCGGGATTTCGGCCCGTGCGATCGCTTTTGGACGCAGTTGGCCCTTCGCTGCTTTCTGCTACCGACCTCGCCTCCTGGTACGGCATTGAGGGAGAGATATGTCGGCCCCTAAACCATATGAGACAAATCCCACGCCTACTCACAGCTCCAAACCGCCCTTGTCAATTTAACATAAGAATTCGATGGCTTATATATTCAAGGAAAAAGTCATTTTATCTGTCATGTGGTAAGCACAGAAGTCGCAGATTACAAAGTGTGCGCACGCGCCCTGCTAAAGGTAACACACATTTATTTCATCTCGAATTTCAGAATAAATACAAGAGCTAATATCTTCGAGAGATTACATTTACAGCTAAAATACATAGCATATACAGGTACATAAATAAATACACAAAATTTAAAGATATATTAATTAACAAGAAAAGCCGCTGTACAAAATGCGATCCTGGATTCTCTTTTAAAACCAGTAAACTCAGTGGTAGGGATAAAATCAGGTAGCGCATTTCGCAACTTAGCTGATACGTTAGAAAAAGAACTAAGACCATAACGGTTGGTTTAGGTTTATTGAAGGACAGAATGTAATTTCCGCGAAAATCATGCATGAGAAGAGTTTGATTGCGCTTATTGCATAGATATGTAGAGTTTGTCTTAAGTGGCAAGAGGACAGGTTATATAATTTGCAAATATAAATATCAGTATTCTCTTATTTACATTATACCCTTTGCTTGACAAGAAATCACGAAAGGCCAGTTTTTTGCTACGAGGATAACAGCGAAAAAAAATCACTACTTTGTTGCGAGTTTTCTAGAGTAAAAACTTCTTCAGAAATCAAACGTCTACGTTAACAGCACACACCAGGGTTACTCCTTAGTATCTGGCTAGAGATCTTCTTCTCACTACTTTTTCCTCCGGCCGCGCTTTAGCCATTTGATGAGGGCCAGTCTCGTGCTTCTCAAGTTGCCTCCTTCGTGGCCATAAAGAATTCTGGGTAATTCTGCCATTCCATGACAAGGGAAGGCCCCCCGATTCTCATTTTCATTGATTTTTTATAAGTGTCGGGTCACCCAGTCCTACCAGCAAAATACAGCACTGATTGAAGCTTTTAGCTTTCAAAACTTGCCCAAATTGTACCGGTAGGTCCTGGATTTCGTCCACAGAAAGGCCAGAGAGACAACTTCACTCGTGAACCGCCATGTTTACAACAGGGCATTTTAGGCGACCCAGTCTGCATGAAACCATCTCTCACCTCTGTCTCGAGAAGACCAGACACGCGCGCTTCTTACCTTACGAGTTTATGCCTGTAGAATCTGTTCAAGTGAAATGTCAATTCCTTGTAAAAACCAGCCAGCATCTTATTTATTTATTTTTTTTGGTAGGCTACGTATCGGAGAGCCAGAACATTTACGCATGCGCCGACGCAATGTTTGAACAAGAAAGAAAAACGCAGTACCTCCAGACGTGGCGCTGGAGCGTCGTACCAAACGAGTCATCCCGGGATTTCGGCCCGTGCGATCGCTTTTGGACGCAGTTGGCCCTTCGCTGCTTTCTGCTACCGACCTCGCCTCCTGGTACGGCATTGAGGGAGAGATATGTCGGCCCCTAAACCATATGAGACAAATCCCACGCCTACTCACAGCTCCAAACCGCCCTTGTCAATTTAACATAAGAATTCGATGGCTTATATATTCAAGGAAAAAGTCATTTTATCTGTCATGTGGTAAGCACAGAAGTCGCAGATTACAAAGTGTGCGCACGCGCCCTGCTAAAGGTAACACACATTTATTTCATCTCGAATTTCAGAATAAATACAAGAGCTAATATCTTCGAGAGATTACATTTACAGCTAAAATACATAGCATATACAGGTACATAAATAAATACACAAAATTTAAAGATATATTAATTAACAAGAAAAGCCGCTGTACAAAATGCGATCCTGGATTCTCTTTTAAAACCAGTAAACTCAGTGGTAGGGATAAAATCAGGTAGCGCATTTCGCAACTTAGCTGATACGTTAGAAAAAGAACTAAGACCATAACGGTTGGTTTAGGTTTATTGAAGGACAGAATGTAATTTCCGCGAAAATCATGCATGAGAAGAGTTTGATTGCGCTTATTGCATAGATATGTAGAGTTTGTCTTAAGTGGCAAGAGGACAGGTTATATAATTTGCAAATATAAATATCAGTATTCTCTTATTTACATTATACCCTTTGCTTGACAAGAAATCACGAAAGGCCAGTTTTTTGCTACGAGGATAACAGCGAAAAAAAATCACTACTTTGTTGCGAGTTTTCTAGAGTAAAAACTTCTTCAGAAATCAAACGTCTACGTTAACAGCACACACCAGGGTTACTCCTTAGTATCTGGCTAGAGATCTTCTTCTCACTACTTTTTCCTCCGGCCGCGCTTTAGCCATTTGATGAGGGCCAGTCTCGTGCTTCTCAAGTTGCCTCCTTCGTGGCCATAAAGAATTCTGGGTAATTCTGCCATTCCATGACAAGGGAAGGCCCCCCGATTCTCATTTTCATTGATTTTTTATAAGTGTCGGGTCACCCAGTCCTACCAGCAAAATACAGCACTGATTGAAGCTTTTAGCTTTCAAAACTTGCCCAAATTGTACCGGTAGGTCCTGGATTTCGTCCACAGAAAGGCCAGAGAGACAACTTCACTCGTGAACCGCCATGTTTACAACAGGGCATTTTAGGCGACCCAGTCTGCATGAAACCATCTCTCACCTCTGTCTCGAGAAGACCAGACACGCGCGCTTCTTACCTTACGAGTTTATGCCTGTAGAATCTGTTCAAGTGAAATGTCAATTCCTTGTAAAAACCAGCCAGCATCTTATTTATTTATTTTTTTTGGTAGGCTACGTATCGGAGAGCCAGAACATTTACGCATGCGCCGACGCAATGTTTGAACAAGAAAGAAAAACGCAGTACCTCCAGACGTGGCGCTGGAGCGTCGTACCAAACGAGTCATCCCGGGATTTCGGCCCGTGCGATCGCTTTTGGACGCAGTTGGCCCTTCGCTGCTTTCTGCTACCGACCTCGCCTCCTGGTACGGCATTGAGGGAGAGATATGTCGGCCCCTAAACCATATGAGACAAATCCCACGCCTACTCACAGCTCCAAACCGCCCTTGTCAATTTAACATAAGAATTCGATGGCTTATATATTCAAGGAAAAAGTCATTTTATCTGTCATGTGGTAAGCACAGAAGTCGCAGATTACAAAGTGTGCGCACGCGCCCTGCTAAAGGTAACACACATTTATTTCATCTCGAATTTCAGAATAAATACAAGAGCTAATATCTTCGAGAGATTACATTTACAGCTAAAATACATAGCATATACAGGTACATAAATAAATACACAAAATTTAAAGATATATTAATTAACAAGAAAAGCCGCTGTACAAAATGCGATCCTGGATTCTCTTTTAAAACCAGTAAACTCAGTGGTAGGGATAAAATCAGGTAGCGCATTTCGCAACTTAGCTGATACGTTAGAAAAAGAACTAAGACCATAACGGTTGGTTTAGGTTTATTGAAGGACAGAATGTAATTTCCGCGAAAATCATGCATGAGAAGAGTTTGATTGCGCTTATTGCATAGATATGTAGAGTTTGTCTTAAGTGGCAAGAGGACAGGTTATATAATTTGCAAATATAAATATCAGTATTCTCTTATTTACATTATACCCTTTGCTTGACAAGAAATCACGAAAGGCCAGTTTTTTGCTACGAGGATAACAGCGAAAAAAAATCACTACTTTGTTGCGAGTTTTCTAGAGTAAAAACTTCTTCAGAAATCAAACGTCTACGTTAACAGCACACACCAGGGTTACTCCTTAGTATCTGGCTAGAGATCTTCTTCTCACTACTTTTTCCTCCGGCCGCGCTTTAGCCATTTGATGAGGGCCAGTCTCGTGCTTCTCAAGTTGCCTCCTTCGTGGCCATAAAGAATTCTGGGTAATTCTGCCATTCCATGACAAGGGAAGGCCCCCCGATTCTCATTTTCATTGATTTTTTATAAGTGTCGGGTCACCCAGTCCTACCAGCAAAATACAGCACTGATTGAAGCTTTTAGCTTTCAAAACTTGCCCAAATTGTACCGGTAGGTCCTGGATTTCGTCCACAGAAAGGCCAGAGAGACAACTTCACTCGTGAACCGCCATGTTTACAACAGGGCATTTTAGGCGACCCAGTCTGCATGAAACCATCTCTCACCTCTGTCTCGAGAAGACCAGACACGCGCGCTTCTTACCTTACGAGTTTATGCCTGTAGAATCTGTTCAAGTGAAATGTCAATTCCTTGTAAAAACCAGCCAGCATCTTATTTATTTATTTTTTTTGGTAGGCTACGTATCGGAGAGCCAGAACATTTACGCATGCGCCGACGCAATGTTTGAACAAGAAAGAAAAACGCAGTACCTCCAGACGTGGCGCTGGAGCGTCGTACCAAACGAGTCATCCCGGGATTTCGGCCCGTGCGATCGCTTTTGGACGCAGTTGGCCCTTCGCTGCTTTCTGCTACCGACCTCGCCTCCTGGTACGGCATTGAGGGAGAGATATGTCGGCCCCTAAACCATATGAGACAAATCCCACGCCTACTCACAGCTCCAAACCGCCCTTGTCAATTTAACATAAGAATTCGATGGCTTATATATTCAAGGAAAAAGTCATTTTATCTGTCATGTGGTAAGCACAGAAGTCGCAGATTACAAAGTGTGCGCACGCGCCCTGCTAAAGGTAACACACATTTATTTCATCTCGAATTTCAGAATAAATACAAGAGCTAATATCTTCGAGAGATTACATTTACAGCTAAAATACATAGCATATACAGGTACATAAATAAATACACAAAATTTAAAGATATATTAATTAACAAGAAAAGCCGCTGTACAAAATGCGATCCTGGATTCTCTTTTAAAACCAGTAAACTCAGTGGTAGGGATAAAATCAGGTAGCGCATTTCGCAACTTAGCTGATACGTTAGAAAAAGAACTAAGACCATAACGGTTGGTTTAGGTTTATTGAAGGACAGAATGTAATTTCCGCGAAAATCATGCATGAGAAGAGTTTGATTGCGCTTATTGCATAGATATGTAGAGTTTGTCTTAAGTGGCAAGAGGACAGGTTATATAATTTGCAAATATAAATATCAGTATTCTCTTATTTACATTATACCCTTTGCTTGACAAGAAATCACGAAAGGCCAGTTTTTTGCTACGAGGATAACAGCGAAAAAAAATCACTACTTTGTTGCGAGTTTTCTAGAGTAAAAACTTCTTCAGAAATCAAACGTCTACGTTAACAGCACACACCAGGGTTACTCCTTAGTATCTGGCTAGAGATCTTCTTCTCACTACTTTTTCCTCCGGCCGCGCTTTAGCCATTTGATGAGGGCCAGTCTCGTGCTTCTCAAGTTGCCTCCTTCGTGGCCATAAAGAATTCTGGGTAATTCTGCCATTCCATGACAAGGGAAGGCCCCCGATTCTCATTTTCATTGATTTTTTATAAGTGTCGGGTCACCCAGTCCTACCAGCAAAATACAGCACTGATTGAAGCTTTTAGCTTTCAAAACTTGCCCAAATTGTATCGGTAGGTCCTGGATTTCGTCCACAGAAAGGCCAGAGAGACAACTTCACTCGTGAACCGCCATGTTTACAACAGAGCATTTTAGGCGACCCAGTCTGCATGAAACCATCTCTCACCTCTGTCTCGAGAAGACCAGACACGCGCGCTTCTTACCTTACGAGTTTATGCCTGTAGAATCTGTTCAAGTGAAATGTCAATTCCTTGTAAAAACCAGCCAGCATCTTATTTATTTATTTTTTTTGGTAGGCTACGTATCGGAGAGCCAGAACATTTACGCATGCGCCGACGCAATGTTTGAACAAGAAAGAAAAACGCAGTACCTCCAGACGTGGCGCTGGAGCGTCGTACCAAACGAGTCATCCCGGGATTTCGGCCCGTGCGATCGCTTTTGGACGCAGTTGGCCCTTCGCTGCTTTCTGCTACCGACCTCGCCTCCTGGTACGGCATTGAGGGAGAGATATGTCGGCCCCTAAACCATATGAGACAAATCCCACGCCTACTCACAGCTCCAAACCGCCCTTGTCAATTTAACATAAGAATTCGATGGCTTATATATTCAAGGAAAAAGTCATTTTATCTGTCATGTGGTAAGCACAGAAGTCGCAGATTACAAAGTGTGCGCACGCGCCCTGCTAAAGGTAACACACATTTATTTCATCTCGAATTTCAGAATAAATACAAGAGCTAATATCTTCGAGAGATTACATTTACAGCTAAAATACATAGCATATACAGGTACATAAATAAATACACAAAATTTAAAGATATATTAATTAACAAGAAAAGCCGCTGTACAAAATGCGATCCTGGATTCTCTTTTAAAACCAGTAAACTCAGTGGTAGGGATAAAATCAGGTAGCGCATTTCGCAACTTAGCTGATACGTTAGAAAAAGAACTAAGACCATAACGGTTGGTTTAGGTTTATTGAAGGACAGAATGTAATTTCCGCGAAAATCATGCATGAGAAGAGTTTGATTGCGCTTATTGCATAGATATGTAGAGTTTGTCTTAAGTGGCAAGAGGACAGGTTATATAATTTGCAAATATAAATATCAGTATTCTCTTATTTACATTATACCCTTTGCTTGACAAGAAATCACGAAAGGCCAGTTTTTTGCTACGAGGATAACAGCGAAAAAAAATCACTACTTTGTTGCGAGTTTTCTAGAGTAAAAACTTCTTCAGAAATCAAACGTCTACGTTAACAGCACACACCAGGGTTACTCCTTAGTATCTGGCTAGAGATCTTCTTCTCACTACTTTTTCCTCCGGCCGCGCTTTAGCCATTTGATGAGGGCCAGTCTCGTGCTTCTCAAGTTGCCTCCTTCGTGGCCATAAAGAATTCTGGGTAATTCTGCCATTCCATGACAAGGGAAGGCCCCCCGATTCTCATTTTCATTGATTTTTTATAAGTGTCGGGTCACCCAGTCCTACCAGCAAAATACAGCACTGATTGAAGCTTTTAGCTTTCAAAACTTGCCCAAATTGTATCGGTAGGTCCTGGATTTCGTCCACAGAAAGGCCAGAGAGACAACTTCACTCGTGAACCGCCATGTTTACAACAGAGCATTTTAGGCGACCCAGTCTGCATGAAACCATCTCTCACCTCTGTCTCGAGAAGACCAGACACGCGCGCTTCTTACCTTACGAGTTTATGCCTGTAGAATCTGTTCAAGTGAAATGTCAATTCCTTGTAAAAACCAGCCAGCATCTTATGTATTTATTTTTTTTTTTAGGCTACGTATCGGAGAGCCAGAACATTTACGCATGCGCCGACGCAATGTTTGAACAAGAAAGAAAAACGCAGTACCTCCAGACGTGGCGCTGGAGCGTCGTACCAAACGAGTCATCCCGGGATTTCGGCCCGTGCGATCGCTTTTGGACGCAGTTGGCCCTTCGCTGCTTTCTGCTACCGACCTCGCCTCCTGGTACGGCATTGAGGGAGAGATATGTCGGCCCCTAAACCATATGAGACAAATCCCACGCCTACTCACAGCTCCAAACCGCCCTTGTCAATTTAACATAAGAATTCGATGGCTTATATATTCAAGGAAAAAGTCATTTTATCTGTCATGTGGTAAGCACAGAAGTCGCAGATTACAAAGTGTGCGCACGCGCCCTGCTAAAGGTAACACACATTTATTTCATCTCGAATTTCAGAATAAATACAAGAGCTAATATCTTCGAGAGATTACATTTACAGCTAAAATACATAGCATATACAGGTACATAAATAAATACACAAAATTTAAAGATATATTAATTAACAAGAAAAGCCGCTGTACAAAATGCGATCCTGGATTCTCTTTTAAAACCAGTAAACTCAGTGGTAGGGATAAAATCAGGTAGCGCATTTCGCAACTTAGCTGATACGTTAGAAAAAGAACTAAGACCATAACGGTTGGTTTAGGTTTATTGAAGGACAGAATGTAATTTCCGCGAAAATCATGCATGAGAAGAGTTTGATTGCGCTTATTGCATAGATATGTAGAGTTTGTCTTAAGTGGCAAGAGGACAGGTTATATAATTTGCAAATATAAATATCAGTATTCTCTTATTTACATTATACCCTTTGCTTGACAAGAAATCACGAAAGGCCAGTTTTTTGCTACGAGGATAACAGCGAAAAAAAATCACTACTTTGTTGCGAGTTTTCTAGAGTAAAAACTTCTTCAGAAATCAAACGTCTACGTTAACAGCACACACCAGGGTTACTCCTTAGTATCTGGCTAGAGATCTTCTTCTCACTACTTTTTCCTCCGGCCGCGCTTTAGCCATTTGATGAGGGCCAGTCTCGTGCTTCTCAAGTTGCCTCCTTCGTGGCCATAAAGAATTCTGGGTAATTCTGCCATTCCATGACAAGGGAAGGCCCCGGATTCTCATTTTCATTGATTTTTTATAAGTGTCGGGTCACCCAGTCCTACCAGCAAAATACAGCACTGATTGAAGCTTTTAGCTTTCAAAACTTGCCCAAATTGTACCGGTAGGTCCTGGATTTCGTCCACAGAAAGGCCAGAGAGACAACTTCACTCGTGAACCGCCATGTTTACAACAGGGCATTTTAGGCGACCCAGTCTGCATGAAACCATCTCTCACCTCTGTCTCGAGAAGACCAGACACGCGCGCTTCTTACCTTACGAGTTTATGCCTGTAGAATCTGTTCAAGTGAAATGTCAATTCCTTGTAAAAACCAGCCAGCATCTTATTTATTTTTTTTTGGTAGGCTACGTATCGGAGAGCCAGAACATTTACGCATGCGCCGACGCAATGTTTGAACAAGAAAGAAAAACGCAGTACCTCCAGACGTGGCGCTGGAGCGTCGTACCAAACGAGTCATCCCGGGATTTCGGCCCGTGCGATCGCTTTTGGACGCAGTTGGCCCTTCGCTGCTTTCTGCTACCGACCTCGCCTCCTGGTACGGCATTGAGGGAGAGATATGTCGGCCCCTAAACCATATGAGACAAATCCCACGCCTACTCACAGCTCCAAACCGCCCTTGTCAATTTAACATAAGAATTCGATGGCTTATATATTCAAGGAAAAAGTCATTTTATCTGTCATGTGGTAAGCACAGAAGTCGCAGATTACAAAGTGTGCGCACGCGCCCTGCTAAAGGTAACACACATTTATTTCATCTCGAATTTCAGAATAAATACAAGAGCTAATATCTTCGAGAGATTACATTTACAGCTAAAATACATAGCATATACAGGTACATAAATAAATACACAAATTTAAAGATATATTAATTAACAAGAAAAGCCGCTGTACAAAATGCGATCCTGGATTCTCTTTTAAAACCAGTAAACTCAGTGGTAGGGATAAAATCAGGTAGCGCATTTCGCAACTTAGCTGATACGTTAGAAAAAGAACTAAGACCATAACGGTTGGTTTAGGTTTATTGAAGGACAGAATGTAATTTCCGCGAAAATCATGCATGAGAAGAGTTTGATTGCGCTTATTGCATAGATATGTAGAGTTTGTCTTAAGTGGCAAGAGGACAGGTTATATAATTTGCAAATATAAATATCAGTATTCTCTTATTTACATTATACCCTTTGCTTGACAAGAAATCACGAAAGGCCAGTTTTTGCTACGAGGATAACAGCGAAAAAAAATCACTACTTTGTTGCGAGTTTTCTAGAGTAAAAACTTCTTCAGAAATCAAACGTCCTACGTTAACAGCACACACCAGGGTTACTCCTTAGTATCTGGCTAGAGATCTTCTTCTCACTACTTTTTCCTCCGGCCGCGCTTTAGCCATTTGATGAGGGCCAGTCCTCGTGCTTCTCAAGTTGCCTCCTTCGTGGCCATAAAGAATTCTGGGTAATTCTGCCATTCCATGACAAGGGAAGGCCCCCCGATTCTCATTTTCATTGATTTTTTATAAGTGTCGGGTCACCCAGTCCTACCAGCAAAATACAGCACTGATTGAAGCTTTTAGCTTTCAAACTTGCCCAAATTGTATCGGTAGGTCCTGGATTTCGTCCACAGAAAGGCCAGAGAGACAACTTCACTCGTGAACCGCCATGTTTACAACAGGGCATTTTAGGCGACCCAGTCTGCATGAAACCATCTCTCACCTCTGTCTCGAGAAGACCAGACACGCGCGCTTCTTACCTTACGAGTTTATGCCTGTAGAATCTGTTCAAGTGAAATGTCAATTCCTTGTAAAAACCAGCCAGCCTCTTATTTATTTATTTTTTGGTAGGCTACGTATCGGAGAGCCAGAACATTTACGCATGCGCCGACGCAATGTTTGAACAAGAAAGAAAAACGCAGTACCTCCAGACGTGGCGCTGGAGCGTCGTACCAAACGAGTCATCCCGTGATTTCGGCCCGTGCGATCGCTTTTGGACGCAGTTGGCCCTTCGCTGCTTTCTGCTACCGACCTCGCCTCCTGGTACGGCATTGAGGGAGAGATATGTCGGCCCCTAAACCATATGAGACAAATCCCACGCCTACTCACAGCTCCAAACCGCCCTTGTCAATTTAACATAAGAATTCGATGGCTTATATATTCAAGGAAAAAGTCATTTTATCTGTCATGTGGTAAGCACAGAAGTCGCAGATTACAAAGTGTGCGCACGCGCCCTGCTAAAGGTAACACACATTTATTTCATCTCGAATTTCAGAATAAATACAAGAGCTAATATCTTCGAGAGATTACATTTACAGCTAAAATACATAGCATATACAGGTACATAAATAAATACACAAAATTTAAAGATATATTAATTAACAAGAAAAGCCGCTGTACAAAATGCGATCCTCGATTCTCTTTTAAAACCAGGAAACGCAGTGGTAGGGATAAAATCAGGTAGCGCATTTCGCAACTTAGCTGATACGTTAGAAAAAGAACTAAGACCATAACGGATGGTTTAGGCATATTGAAGGACAGAATGTAATTTCCGCGAAAATCATGCATGAGAAGAGTTTGATTGCGCTTATTGCATAGATATGTAGAGTTTGTCCTTAAGTGGCAAGAGGACAGGTTATATAATTTGCAAATATAAATATCAGTATTCTCGTACTTACATTATACCCTTCGCTTGACAAGAAATCACGAGAGGCCAGTTTTTTGCTACGAGGATAACAGCGAAAAAAAATCACTACTTTGTTGCGAGTTTTCTAGAGTAAAAACTTCTTCAGAAATCAAACGTCTACTTTAACAGCACACACCAGGGTTACTCCTTAGTATCTGGCTAGAGATCTTCTTCTCACTACTTTTTCCTCCGGCCGCGCTTTAGCCATTTGATGAGGGCCAGTCTCGTGCTTCTCAAGTTGCCTCCTTCGTGGCCATAAAGAATTCTGGGTAATTCTGCCATTCCATGACAAGGGAAGCCCCCCGATTCTCATTTTCATTGATTTTTTATAAGTGTCGGGTCACCCAGTCCTACCAGCAAAATACAGCACTGATTGAAGCTTTTAGCTTTCAAAACTTGCCCAAATTGTATCGGTAGGTCCTGGATTTCGTCCACAGAAAGGCCAGAGAGACAACTTCACTCGTGAACCGCCATGTTTACAACAGAGCATTTTAGGCGACCCAGTCTGCATGAAACCATCTCTCACCTCTGTCTCGAGAAGACCAGACACGCGCGCTTCTTACCTTACGAGTTTATGCCTGTAGAATCTGTTCAAGTGAAATGTCAATTCCTTGTAAAAACCAGCCAGCATCTTATTTATTTTTTTTCTTTGGTAGGCTACGTATCGGAGAGCCAGAACATTTACGCATGCGCCGACGCAATGCATTTGAACAAGAAAGAGAAACGCAGTACCTCCAGACGTGGCGCTGGAGCGTCGTACCAAACGAGTCATCCCGGGATTTCGGCCCGTGCGATCGCTTTTGGACGCAGTTGGCCCTTCGCTGCTTTCTGCTACCGACCTCGCCTCCTGGTACGGCATTGAGGGAGAGATATGTCGGCCCTAAACCATATGAGACAAATCCCACGCCTACTCACAGCTCCAAACCGCCCTTGTCAATTTAACATAAGAATTCGATGGCTTATATATTCAAGGAAAAAGTCATTTTATCTGTCATGTGGTAAGCACAGAAGTCGCAGATTACAAAGTGTGCGCACGCGCCCTGCTAAAGGTAACACACATTTATTTCATCTCGAATTTCAGAATAAATACAAGAGCTAATATCTTCGAGAGATTACATTTACAGCTAAAATACATAGCATATACAGGTACATAAATAAATACACAAATTTAAAGATATATTAATTAACAAGAAAAGCCGCTGTACAAAATGCGATCCTCGATTCTCTTTTAAAACCAGTAAACTCAGTGGTAGGGATAAAATCAGGTAGCGCATTTCGCAACTTAGCTGATACGTTAGAAAAAGAACTAAGACCATAACGGTTGGTTTAGGTTTATTGAAGGACAGAATGTAATTTCCGCGAAAATCATGCATGAGAAGAGTTTGATTGCGCTTATTGCATAGATATGTAGAGTTTGTCTTAAGTGGCAAGAGGACAGGTTATATAATTTGCAAATATAAATATCAGTATTCTCTTATTTACATTATACCCTTTGCTTGACAAGAAATCACGAAAGGCCAGTTTTTTGCTACGAGGATAACAGCGAAAAAAAATCACTACTTTGTTGCGAGTTTTCTAGAGTAAAAACTTCTTCAGAAAAACAAACGTCTACGTTAACAGCACACACCAGGGTTACTCCTTAGTATCTGGCTAGAGATCTTCTTCTCACTACTTTTTCCTCCGGCCGCGCTTTAGCCATTTGATGAGGGCCAGTCTCGTGCTTCTCAAGTTGCCTCCTTCGTGCCAAAAAGAATTCTGGGTAATTGTGCCATTCCATGACAAGGGAAGACTCCCGATTCTCATTTTCATTGATTTTTTATAAGTGTCGGGTCACCCAGTCCTACCAGCAAAATACAGCACTGATTGAAGCTCTTAGCTTTCAAAACTTGCCCAAATTGTACCGGTAGGTCCTGGGATTTCGTCCACAGAAAGGCCAGAGAGACAACTTCACTCGTGAACCGCCATGTTTACAACAGAGCGTTTTATGCGACCCAGTCTGCATGCAACCATCTCTCACCTCTGTCTCGAGAAGACCAGACACGCGCGCTTCTTACCTTACGAGTTTATGCCTGTAGAATCTGTTCAAGTGAAATGTCAATTCCTTGTAAAAACCAGCCAGCATCTTATTTATTTATTTTTTTTGGTAGGCTACGTATCGGAGAGCCAGAACATTTACGCATGCGCCGACGCAATGTTTTGAATCAAGAAAGAAAAACGCAGTACCTCCAGACGTGGCGCTGGAGCGTCGTACCAAACGAGTCATCCCGGGATTTCGGCCCGTGCGATCGCTTTGGACGCTAGTTTGGCCCTTCGCTGCTTTCTGCTACCGACCTCGCCTCCTGGTACGGCATTGAGGGAGAGATATGTCGGCCCCTAAACCATATGAGACAAATCCCACGCCTACTCACAGCTCCAAACCGCCCTTGTCAATTTAACATAAGAATTCGATGGCTTATATATTCAAGGAAAAAGTCATTTTATCTGTCATGTGGTAATCACAGAAGTCGCAGATTACAAAGTGTGCGCAACGCGCCCTGCTAAAGGTAACACACAATTATTTCATCTCGAATTTCAGAATAAATACAAGAGCTAATATCTTCGAGAGATTACATTTACAGCTAAAATACATAGCATATACAGGTACATAAATAAATACACAAAATTTAAAGATATATTAATTAACAAGAAAGCCGCTGTACAAAATGCGATCCTCGATTCTCTTTTAAAACCAGTAAACTCAGTTGTAGGGATAAAATCAGGTAGCGCATTTCGCACTTAGCTGATACGTTAGAAAAAGAACTAAGACCATAACGGTTGGTTTAGGTTTATTGAAGGACAGAATGTAATTTCCGCGAAGATCATGCATGAGAAGAGTTTGATTGCGCTTATTGCATAGATATGTAGAGTTTTGTCTTAAGTGGCAAGAGGACAGGTTATATAATTTGCAAATATAAATATCAGTATTCTCTTATTTACATTATACCCTTTGCTTGACAAGAAATCACGAAAGGCCAGTTTTTTGCTACGAGGATAACAGCGAAAAAAATCACTACTTTGTTGCGAGTTTTCTAGAGTAAAAACTTCTTCAGAAATCAAACGTCTACGTTAACAGCACACACCAGGGTTACTCCTTAGTATCTGGCTAGAGATCTTCTTCTCACTACTTTTTCATCCGGCCGCGCTTTAGCCATTTGATGAGGGCCAGTCTCGTGCTTCTCAAGTTGGCCTCCTTCGTGGCCATAAAGAGAATCTGGGTAATTCTGCCATTTCCTATGACCGGGTACGCCCGCCCAATAGATTCTCATGTTTCATTGATTTTTTATAAGTGTCGGGTCACCCAGTTCCTACGCGCAGCAAAAATACAGACACTGATTGAAGGCTTTTAATTGCTTTCAAAAACTTGCCCAAATTGTATCGTTAGGTAGCTGTGATTTCGTCCACAGAAAGGCCAGAGAGACAACTTCACTCGTGAACCGCCATGTGTTACAACAGAGCATTTTAAGGCGACCCAGTCTGCAGGAAACCATCCTCACCTCTGTCGCGAGAAGACCAGACACGCGCGCTTCTTACCTTAACTAACGAGTTTATGCCTGTATAGATCCGTTCAAGTGAAATGTCAATTCCTTGTAAAAACCAGCCAGCATCTTAATTTTGTTTTGTTGTGTTGGTAGGCTACGTATCATAGAGCCATAACCTTTTACGCATGCGTCGGACGCAATGTTTGAACAAGAAAGAAAAACGCAGTACCTCCAGACGTGGCACTGGAGCGTCGTACCAAACGAGTCAATCCCCTGGATTTCGGCCCGTGCGATCGCTTTTGGACCGCAGTTGGCCCTTCGCTGCTTTCTGCTACCGGGGGGGGGGGGGGGGGACCTCTGCCTCCTGGTACGGCATTGAGGGAGAGATATGTGGCCCCTAACCCATATAGGACAAATCCCACGCTAACTCACAGCTCCAAACCGCCCTTGTCACATTTTAACATAAGAATTCGATGGCTTATATAGTCAAGGAAAAAGTCATTTTATACTGGTCATGTGGTAAGCACAGAAGTCGCAGATTACAAAGTGTGCGCACCGCGCCCTGCTAAAGGTAACACACATTTATTTCATCTCGAATTTCAGAATAAAGACCAGAGCTAATATCTTCGAGAGATATACATTTACAGCTAAAATCCATAGCATATACAGGTACATAAATAAATACACAAATTTTTAAAGATATATTAATTAACAAGAAGAGCCGCTGTACAAAACGACCCTCGATTCTCTTTTTAAAACAGTAAACTCAGTGGTAGGGATACAATCGCCGGTTAGCGCATTGCGCAACTTAGCTGATACGTTAGAAAAAAAACTAAGACCCTAACGGTTGGTTTAGGTTTATTTAGGACAGAATGTAATTTCCGCGAGATCATGCATGAGAAGAGTTTGATTGCGCTATTTGCATAGATATGTAGAGTTTTGTCTTAAGTGGCAAGAGGACAGGTTATATAATTTGCAAATATAAATCTCATTATTCTCTTATTTTACATTATCCCCGTTGCCTTGACAAGAAATTACGAAAGGCCAGTTTTTTGCTACGAGGATAACAGCGGAAAACAAACACTACTTTGTTGCGAGTTTTCTAGAGTAAAAAACTTCTTCAGAAATCAAACGTCTACGTTAACAGCACACACACACCAGGGTTACTACTCCTTAGTATCTGGCTAGGATCTTCTTCCTCACATACTACTTTTTTCCTCCGGCCGCGCTTTAGCCATTTGATGAGGCCAGTCTCGTGCTTCTCAAGTTGCCCTCCTTCGTGCCAAAAAGAATTCTGGGTAATTCCCTGCCATTCCATGACAAGGGAACCCCCCCGATTCATCATTTTCAAGATTTGATTTTTTATAAGTGTCGGGTCACCCAGTCCTACCACAGCAAATACAGCACTGATTGAAGCTTTTAGCTTTCAAAATAAAACTTGCCGCGCAAAAAAAAAAAAAAAAAGCCCAAATTTGTATCGGGTAGGTCCTGGATTTCGTCCACAAGAAAGGGCAGCTATGAGACACACTTCACTTCGTGAACCGCCCATGGGTTAAAACAAGAAGCATTTTAGGCCACCCCAGTCTGCATGAAACCATCTCTCACCTCTGTCCTCGAGAAGACCAGACACGCGCGCTTCTTCCTTACGATTTTATGCCTGTAGGATCTGTTCAAGTGAAATGTCAATTCCTTGAAAAAACCAGCCATCATCCTTAATTTTTTTTTTCTTTGGTAGGCTACGTATCAAGAGCCAGAACTTTAACGCATGCGCGGACGCAATGTTTGAACAAGAAAGAAAAACGCAGTAACCTTCCATACGTGGCGCTCGACCGTCGTACCACACGATTCATCACGGGATTTCGGCCGGTGCGATCGCGTTTTGGACGCAGTTGGCCCTTCGCTCTTTTCTGCTACCGACCTCGCCTCCTGTTACGGCATTGAGGGAGAGATATGTCGGCCCCTAACCATATGATACAGAATCCCACGCCTACTCACAGCTCCAAACCGTCCCTTGTCAATTTAACCAATAAGACTTCGATGGCTTATATAGTCAAGGAAAAAGTCATTTTATCTGTCATGTGGTAAGCACAGAAGTCGCAGATTACAAAGTGTGCGCACGCGCCCTGCTACAGGTACCACACATTTATTTCCTCTCGAATTTCAGATAATAATACAAGAGCTATATCTTCGAGAGATTACATTTAACAGCTAAAATACATAGCATATACATGTGCATAAATACATACACAAAATTTAAAGTATATTAATTAACAATAAAGCCCCTGTACAAAATGCGATCCTGGATTCTCTTT
>NC_090880.1:900788-903288 GCF_036669935.1 Montipora foliosa
TTTTCAAAGATGAATCCCAAACGTTTAGTGCTTTTAAATGAAGGCTCACGTCCCACTCACTGACTTGTCATTGACTTGGCAATCACTCAGTAGGATGCACTGTACATTTTTATGGTTTTGGATACTGGATCCGCAGGGACCTCCAACATACGACGAGTAGCCACAGGTGGCCATGACCAGGAATTCTCCTCGGACCATCGGCTTAATTAAATCAAGTGCGGCTACTAAGCCATTCACTTTAATTAAGCGTGTCACGAAAATAATGTACTAATTAAAAATTGGAAACAATATGTTTTGATTGACACATTATATTTGTATGGTTCTCTTTTGCAACCCAAACGACTAAAAATAGTAGACGCGAAATAAAATGAAAAGTAGCCACACGTATGAAATTTAATTTGACGTAGTCATTATATAAATCTACTACGACCGGCCTCGCGTTTCCGCAGCGCAATTTGATCACAGTAAGAGAGGAAAACAAACATGAAACGATTTGTCTACGAAAGTTCCAGAGGCTCATTTTTGCACCTAAATCTACCACAAAATATTTCGAACTCGTTGCAAAAGGTACCCATCTACATAAGAGACCATAAGTTTACAGAGGGTACTTCCTACTACGCCCAACGGCAGAAAAAAAATTATAACCTACACAAATTCTCAACGTTCCCCAAAGGTACTAGTCATGTTCCATTATTTCGAGACAGGTGTTTTATTTATAGCCCCCAATAGGCGAAGCATGGCTAACGCTTTCGCAGCATCTTGCAAGCTAAGGTCCGTGACATTTTTAATTTCCACCACACCCCCACCCCAACCTGTCTGGATGTGCGCCCGTATCTGTAACGCAATCTCATTGTTTGATTATGGCGGAAGGTGAACAGAACATAAACGATTTTTTGACGAGAATTTCCACTTCAAAGCAGGATTTAAATGGTTGCTAAAAGAATTTTTGGTCATTAAGGATAACAAAGAAATATTTGACACCCTGCACACGGCAGCTTATGAGGCGAAAGACATTTTTTTCGGCTGACGGTTGTCCTGACGGGCTTCAATGAAAAATTAACGGCTGCGGTGTTATTACAGTGATTTCGCACAACAAATCATCAAAAATGCGGCTGTATCCGACTGGAACTATAATTACTGGGTTGCCGTAGGGAATCCAGTCGGAAAATGGGTAGATTATTATTATTTTTTTAATTTTCCGTGTCGGTAAAAGTCTTGCCTGTCACTCCCCTGCTAAGTGGTGTCTTTGTGCATAGAGCCTTCTGCTCGTATTTTCTTAGGATAGAGAGGGTAGTGGAAATGCGTAGACACAGTAGAATGATAAACTTAACCTGCAATGGCGTCGAAAATCATGTAACGCGAATGGCGTTTTAGTGGATCTTTAAACAAAATATACCCTTGTGGAGCTCAATAATGGAAAGTCAGTTGGATAAACTAGGCAGGCGGTGAAAACAAATACCTGGAATCGTAAAAGCGACGAGTAATGGACTTCGACAACAATCTATCGCCCGTCGAGCAGAAATCAAAGTGAGCTATCTTTACCCGAAGTACATGGTAATTTGACACGATTGAGTTTCTTGTCTTCACGCATGCAATGAAATAGGAAGAGGTTTTCGCCTCTAAGAGCAAATATGTTGTTTGTTTCAATAAATTTTTCGCTGGAAAAGGATTCTGTGGTATTTTCTGCCTTTGTGAATTATAATATCATGTTGTGTATTGAATTTTCGAGCTTAAGGTTGAAATGTGATATGGGAGAAGTTTTTTAGTATTGCTCTGTAAGCAGGAAGGGTTCACAGGCCTGTTGGAAGCGTGCTTGAGTTTCAGCAAAATGAGCCCCAAAATCAGTGAAAAATTGTGACGCAGATGAATAATAAAGTAGCTGCTATTTCCAAAATGATGGAATTACCTGGTGATAAATAACGTCGTACGCGTTTTGGAGAGTAAATTTTGACTTTGCATAAACAAGACTTGGGCGATTGTGATCTTTGTTTTGACTTCGCTCATTTCATTGTCAAACTTTATAACACTTGACAGAAAAAGAAACTTACAAAAACCCGGTATCTTGCCATCATTTGACACAGATACTTCACTGTTTGGCGAGTAAACATGCTGCGGTAACTTAATCACGGCGCCCGCTGAATTTCGATTTTGCGATTTATTTGAACGAAGCAAAAATCTCCCAAAATGTTTGTCGCTGATCGTAACTTTTTATATTCTATATTCATGGTTCAAAATTAATGTTGTTTTCATGTCGTAAATATTTTATTCTCGATCGACCGTTCCGGAAACTTCCTTCTGCTCTTTCTAAAAACTGTGTATCAATAGTTATTTGCTTTTGCATCAATATTTGTTTTGCATAAAGCAAGCTAAAAAGATCTGTACCTTGCTGAGTTCGCATTTGTTAGCGTTAATAGTATTTTCGGTCAGATGCTTGTGTTTTACGAGGGGTTTATTGTTTTGGTCTCCCATCCTCACACTAACCCCGCCCAAAAGGGCTTAA
>NC_090880.1:905788-910788 GCF_036669935.1 Montipora foliosa
TTGAATAATTTTGTGCTGGTTGCATGTAGTTATGCTGGCTTCTACTAGTGGTCTATGCACATGTAGTTATGCTGGCTGGTGATTGGTTATATGCAGTTATCCTATCTTGATTTCTTTCATAGCCATGCATATGTAGGTATGCTCGCTTGTGGCTAGTGATATGTAGTTATCCTAGTGTTATTTCTTTCATAGCTATGCATATGTAGTTATGCTGGCTTGTGGCTTTTGATATGTAGATATCCTAGCCTTGTTCTTCTATGGTCAGCCATATATAGTTATGCTGGCTTGTGGCTAGTCATCTGTAGTTATGCTAGCTTTGTTTTTCTTTTCTGGCATCAAGGGTCAACCAACGCGTCGACTTTTTGTCTCGACATGGTTTTGTGTGCCCGCCAGGTTAATTTTAAATTTCCTAGCCCACTTTACCCTTTCGATCTCATTTAGTATAATACTAGTCTTCCTGCTTTGGTTTTCGTTTGGTTCTGGGTCCTGTTTTGGTTTTGCAGATTGTCATCATGCCAAAAGCCAAGTCCAGTCGCTGTACATCTTAACTACCCTCGCGAAACGTAGCAGCCCTCGATCTAGTGTCTAAGAGAGCAGCGCGGCTGTGCGGGTTGTTCCTTCAAGGACAGAACGGTCAACACAATTCAGTCTATCGCATTAGTGCCTGACCCTGATGTCTCTACCCACCCAAATGAGTCTGTGCTAGCAGAGTCGGTGCAATCCCTGCTATCACCACAGTGTATGGAGTAAGTCAGGCTGTTCTTCGTGCAGTGACCAGGAGCTTAGCTATGTCATAGTTTGAAAGTTTATTTGGGCCAATATACTTACAGATTCCTTAGACGTCTGAGTCCTGAGAAAACATTTTCTGGGAGTTGAGTTATTCCATTGTTATGAAGCTTCCTAGAAATAAAAACATGAAACGCAATGTATATGAAAACTAGTCCAAAACTGGGTAACGTGGTACTCATGTTAATACTACTTTTTAAAGTGCTATCAGCAACAGTACTGCATTCGAGTTAAACATGAAGAATTCAATGAATTCCATTATAGCTTATGTTGCAGTTTTGTTCTCAGGATTCGCTGATTACGGCTTTACTCGATTCTACTTAATTAATAGATAACAGCAATACAATTAATCCCAACTGTCCTCCACAGGCTCTACGCGAACGACTCAGAGCAAACAAATCAAAACGAAAAAGATGACAGCGGATTTTGTAGTTTTAAAGAAGGCAATAAGAAAAACTAAAGCAGAACACAAAAAAGCTGGAAAAATCATACAAAATCAAAAGTATTCAAACTAAGGTAAATGTTTCTTAGCGAATAATAAAGCAAGAGACTAGTTCTCATCCACTGGTTGACGCGCGGCCGGAGGAAAAAGTGAGAAGAATTTTTCTAGCCAGATGCTAAGGAGTTACCCTGGTGTGTGCTGTTACCGTAGACTTCTGATTTCTGAACAAGGATTATAATGACCAATGTGAGCCATTCATTTTCACCAACAGGGTTTCCATATCTCTTGCTATGTTCGAAAATTTCTCTTTAGTCATATGTAGTTATGATTGAATAATTTTGTGCTGGTCGCATGTAGTTATACTGGCTTCTGCTAGTGGTATATGCACATGTAATTATGCTGGCTGGTGATTGGTTATATGCAGTTATCCTATCTTGATTTCTTTCATAGACATGCATATGTAGGTATGCTCGCTTGTGGCTAGTGATATGTAGTTATCCTAGTGTTATTTCTTTCATAGCTATGCATATGTAGTTATGCTGGCTTGTGGCTTGTGATATGTAGATATCCTAGCCTTGTTCTTCTATGGTCAGCCATATATAGTTATGCTGGCTTGTGGCTAGTCATATGTAGTTATGCTAGCTTTGTTTTTGTTTTTCTGGCATCAAGGGTCAACCAACGCGTCGACTTTGTGTCTTGACATGGTTTTGTGTGCCCGCCAGGTTAATTTTAAATTTCCTATCCCACTTTACCCTTTCGATCTCATTTAGTATAATACTAGTCTTCCTGCTTTGGTTTTCGTTTGGTTCTGGGTCCTGTTTTTATTTTGTAGATTGTCATCATGCCAAAAGCCAAGTCCAGTCGCTGTACATCTTAACTACCCTTACGAAACGTAGCAGCCCTCGATCTAGTGTCTAAGCCAGCAGTGCGGCTATGCGGGCTGTTCTTGCAAGGACAGAACGTTCAACACAAGTTCAGTCTATCGCATTAGTGCCTGACCCTGATGTCTCTACCCACCCAAATGAGTCTGTGCTAGCAGAGTCGGTGTAATCCATGTTATCACCACAGTGTATGGAGTAAGTCAGACTGTTCTTCGTGCAGTGACCAGGAGCTTAGCTATGTCATAGTTTGAAAGTTTATTTGGGCCAATATACTTACAGCCAAGATAGACGTGTGAGTCCTGAGAAAACATTTTCTGGGAGATGAGTTATTCCATTGTTATGAAGGTCCCTACATTTAAAAACATGAAACGCAATGTATATGAAAACTAGTCCAATACTGGGTAACGTGGTAATCATGTTAATACTACTTTTTAAAGTACTATCAGCAACAGTACAGCATTCGAACTAAACAAGAACAATTCAATGAACTCAATTTTAGCTTTTATTGCAGTTTCGTTCTTAGCATTCGCTGATCACAGCTTTACTCGATTCTACTTAGATAAGAGCAGTACAATTACGGTAAACCCAAATGACCTCGATGGAGACCACGCAATCGACTCAGAGCGATCAAATCAAAGGAAAATGGATGACAGTGGACCATTCTCTAATAATAATAATAATGATAATAATAATAATAATAATAATAGATCACTCGTAAAGGATGCCAAGAAATTTGCTTTGGAAATGGACATTACTCTGGACCTTGCATACCCAGATCCCAAAGCGTTGCAAACTGACTCAGGTGAGGAATCACATGTTAAAGGAGTAGGGAGAACATTACGAGCGAGAGAAGAAGAGAGAAGCATGAGGGTAGTAAGAGAGCAGAGGTGGCAAGGAAAGCTGTTCGGAGAAAGATGGGATGATAACAAAGTTATTGACTGCTTCACTTGGCTTAGTAAGTGGAAGTCTGCACCTGTGCATACTGTTGCTGGAATCTATGAGTTATACCAGCAATTACTCCCCACTAAGCTGTACCACCAGAGCAAGACGAAGACGCTGACCACCTCGGATACCACGTGTCGTATGTGTGGAAAAGGGCCTGAATCTATGGCCCACGTGATTAGCGGATGTGGTACCTTGGCACAGACTAAGTACATGCAGAGACACAATGCAGCCTTGAAAATCCTTTTCTTCGAGTTCCTGAAAGACTTAGATCTTATTCAGTGTATCCCCCCTTGGTACTCTCCAGTCTCACCTAAACCCGAGTACAAGAATGACCGAGCGTGCGCGTACTGGGATGTCCCAGTATTTGCTGAAAATACGGAAGTCAGGGCTAACAGAATTGATGCGAGAATTGTGGACAGAAAGGAGAAGAAGGTGATCCTTATTGAGATGAGCTGCCCTTGGGTTTCCAACAGAGAACAGAAGGAACAGGAGAAAACTGACAAGTATGCGCCGTTGAGATGGGAGATGCGCCAACAGTTCCCCGGCCACACTAACACACAGTTTAATGTGATAGTTGATGTACTAGGAGGCTACTCTATGGAGACGGCGGAGAAAGTTAGGAAGTTTTTAGGTTTGGATAGAGGGAACCAGGTTTTGTTTAATATGCAGAAGGCAGTTTTATCGTACACCCTAAACATAGCAAGGTCATTCAAGGTTTCGACGAGTTATTAAGGAATATAAACTCTTGTTCCTTTCTCAAATGTTGGTTCGTTAGTTATTACCAATTGGTTTGTAAATAGGTTTAACAGTAGGGATTGTTACACAATAGTGCCTTTTCCTACTTATATTTGTAAGCATACTTACGTACTACATACTGCAAAATAATAATAATTGGCAGTACTAATCACCATTTACTTGCAGTCTTAAGGACTGAATAACGAAGGGCGCAGCTCACGATATCGAGCTGAAAGCATACAAAGGCGCCTCTGGCTGCCGCTATACAGTCCATGTTGATGTCGGAGCACAGCACCACAGCTAGATGTTAATTAGCTGTGAATCGATTTTGATGAGGGAGGAAAACCGGAGTACCCGGAGAAAAACCCTCAAGTCAGGTTGAGATCGACTGAGACTCAGCCCACATGCAGGCCGGGGCCAGAGTTGAACCCCGGCTAGCAGTGGTGGGAGGCTCGATAGATAACCACTAAGCCACCCTGATTCACTTCGCGGAGTATCCACGCGCAAAGCTGTGTCATATTGTGAATTTGAATTAAACAAGAACAATTCAATGAATTTCATTTTAGCTTATATTGCAGTTTCGTTCTCAGCATTTGCTGATCACGGCTTTACTTGATTCTACTTACTTAATAGATAATAGCAGTACAATTAATCCCAATTGTCCTCCATAGAGTCTACGGGAAAGACTCAGAGCAAACAAATCAAAACAAAAATGGATGACAGTGGATGAGGATGAGTGGATGAGGATTGTGCAGGCTTTCTTCCATTCGCTTGGGACAGATCCAGTTGACCAAGATGTACGGATAATTTCAGATAAATAGGTGGGAAGAAACGGGTATCTTTTAAAACAAGTGATTGATAATTGATCTAAGGGAGAAGGAGAACCGGAAGCCTTCATTTTTCTAATCACATTTGATATCTGTTGGTATGTTGGAGGTTCAAGGTTAAACGGAATTACAGGATCAGATAAAGTTGGTATCAAGCTTGGAAGGTTGAAGACTGTAGTCGGATTTACCATAGTTAATAGAGGGGAATGGTTATGAAACCCGACAAATTTCTTTGTTGTAGGTTTTTGTGGTCTTTTTTAGCCTTGACCGTGCACAAAACACAATAGTTGTTTACTCGGTACTGCGGAGCTAACCAATAGAAACGTGTTGGTTACGTAATTCATGCATAGTGTATGAGTGCAAAACAAAAGATTGTGCACGGTC
>NC_090880.1:925788-930788 GCF_036669935.1 Montipora foliosa
GCAAAAAACCCTTCCTATTTCAATTGCGTGCGTGCAAACAAGCAACAACAGCAATTAAATAAATTTCAGTCTCACAGTTCAAGATCTTAAAACCCTTTTCGGAAGAACCTTGACCGTGAATAATGAAGCACAAAAGAGACAACAAGCTTTCTTTCAAATAATTCTTCATTGTCATATTTCCAAATTTTTTTTTTACCTGAAGACTGTGCTGAGTTGAGTACAAAATAATTGTAAATTGCCAGGCAACTGAGATGCGACTTCAGTAAACATGTGATGCATTCGAGGCGGTCGATTCCTTTTACACCCATACAGAATTTGCCATTTGGTTCCAGTCTTGTACAGTTAGCCAAATAACATTAGAAGCAAAACCCACTTGGTGATATCCGACGGCGAAAGATGCAACTGTCGTCGAAGACTAGTACTCATCGCTTTGAAGATTCCAGATATTTATTTTTCACCGCCTGTCTTGTTTATCCGATTGACTTTCCATCAATTTCCACCAGAACGCCATTCGCGTTGCAATGACTTTCGACGCCATTGCGGGTTCAGTTAAATATTCTACTGTGTCCATCGGATAAACTCTATACATTTCTAGTACCCCCTCAAACTTACCACACATACGCGCAGAGGCCTCTACACACAAAGACACTACTTAGCAGAGGAGGGACAGGAAAGACTTTTCATGAAAAGGAAAAATAATTAAGAAATGACGAAATGAAACGCAGATTCCGACTGGGTTTGGCAACCCAGTAATAAGAGCAGTACATTCCAATTGTCCTAAAAGAGTTCGCGAACGACTCAGAGCGATCAAATCAAAGCAAAAATAGAAGACAATGGATTTGCTAGTTTTAAGGAAAACAATGCCAATAATCTAAAACAAAAGAATCAAAAAAACTAATATGAAATCAAGAGTATTCTAACTTAGGTGAACTTTCTTACCGAATAATGAAGGTTTCTAATGTCGAAATACAGTGTAAAGACAGTCAAGACATACATTTTTCCTAGCAATGATCAAGAAAAGTTCGCTTTACGGATCATAACGACAAAGTCGAAGTGTTCTCGCGAGGTAATCGGAATTAATATTGTTTTACGATATTCTGATAGTTCTAAAATTGGAGGACTGTTTGAGAACTATAGAATCTTTATTTGTACCTAATATGTATAATGTTATTACGAAGGAAATGTGTATTAGTGGCAATCAACTTGATTTTTTTCATGGGCTCCTTCATTTAAAAACAGGGGACCTGGCTAAGAACAAATGAGAGGTTTTGCAAACACAACAAAAAGGATGCAAGGGTATACCGGCTCCCGTTTCAGATGAGATATAGAAGGGAAGGAAAGGAAAGGAAAGGAACTTTATTTAAGTGTCTAATCGTTCTAGCGCTGGAGCACTAATTGGGGACACTGTAAACTGAATTAACAATTAACACAAATGAATTCAAATGTTGGTTTTTTGAACTTCTACACACTTCACGGTATAGTTAGAGTATTGGGTATTGTGGGTTCTCTATATGGGCATTTGCCTGTGTTACTGCTAATAAAGGCAGACTACGCTTCACACTAGGCACACGCATATTAACCTCTGAATTCGAATGTCTTATGCTGGTGTTTGTTACGTGCGGTGCATAAATGCATAAATTAGAAATGAATTTGTTGGCCATGGTGTCAAATTTCATGCAAGAGACTTCACTCTATTGGTGTTTATAAAATAATTAGGATAGTACGCGCACTCTCATTCGTCAATAGCTGTGTTTAGTTGAGAGTATGGAAACACGGCTGTGACTTCACACGAATTTGTTGAACTCGGGGGGAGAATTCTCGACAGTTATGTACCCCCTCGACTGCATCTCGGGTTTGCATAACTGTCGAGAATGCTCCCAACTTCCCCGAGTGTTTAAATGAGCCTATTTGAAACACGGAAAACGTCCTCGATTGCTCAAATGATCCAGGACGTGAACAATGGATGAAATCAGTGATCGGAAAATCAATCAATCAATCGATGCCAATCGATGGCAATAAAACGATTGATATTGATATTCGATAACCAATAGATGCCAAAGAAATTTGTGATGATTGATTTTGATCGATTATCAACTTTTATCGTTTATCGATACCAATCGATCAATTAATGGAGGGTGTAAACTGCAGGTTGCAGGTTTCAGGTTAGAGTTGCAGGTCACTGTTTCACCATAGCTGAAACAACCCAAAACTTTGCTAATGCTAACATTAGGCCTAAAAAAACAATGTTAGCCTAATGTTAGCATTTTTGTAAAGGTTTGGGTTGTTTCAGTTATTATAGTAAAACAATGACCTGCAACCCTAACCTGCAACCTGCAACCTGCACTTTACACCCTCCGGATCAATTAACTGACATCGATTGTGAACACTGAATTGGCAATGCGGCCTGTTCTCGAGAATTCTTGCGCTCCTAAGGTAACTCGGGCTATTTACTATAACACTAAACGCTGCACTAAAATATTATTAGAATAAGGGTAATATATCGTCTTGGTGCGATGTATAAACGGGTTGAAAAAATAAGAAAAAGAAATTCACATAAACAGCATCTGAAAACGAAACAAGCCAAAGGAACGAGGAACGGCTATCGCTATAACAAATAATCGGGTGAACAGCTTCAACTTATCTCAAACATTCAAACTAATGCACGTACGTGAGATGCTTAGAGCTTTTTATTGCCAATCGAAGGCAATCGATGATTCGCGGCCACTTTTTTGTGATTATCGATTGGCCAATGCGAATCGATGTAAATTAACGAACAGGAGATCTATTGGTATCGATTGATCGATTGATTTTCCGATCATCGATTTCATCGATTGTTCACGTCCTGATGATCATGGACTGGTCTTCCCGGAATGTACCGCAGTTTTCTTTTTTCTTTTTGCTACGAATAACACAGTTGCCTCTAGCATCATCAGAATACGAGCTCTAACTTTTGAAACGAGGTTTTGTTTTGCATTATGCAAAACCGTGAAGAATTCCATCGTTTCGGGGGGAGTTTAAAGTGAGCAAATGCTACTGTATGAGGAGACGAGTGTTTTGCCGTACCGCTGGAAGGAAGAACTAACTGAAGCAGTCATAACCATAAAATTAACAATGCTGTGGACTTTTTAGGTTGACATAGCCTCTTAATGCAACGGATATAGACGGGAAAGAACAATCCTCCACGGCATATTCTCAGATTGAAAATCTTTCTCCTTATGTGGCTAGTTAAGCCAAAGTTGTTTCTCATTAGCACCCTTGATATTAAATCCCAAGTTCTTCAGTCTCCATTTTACCAATTTTTCTGCACGATGATGCTAAAAGATTGCCTTTAGCATTATTAAACAGAAAAAGTCTGTTAGGACACTCAAATAAAAGAAATGCCTTCAACAAATAGCATGATTTTGAGGATGAATTTAATTCTTCTGATATTTCGCGGTTAGTTTTCATCAGCAAGTGAAAGGTTACTACATTGTTACCAAGTTTGCGTATATACAATTGACTGGAGGTAGAAGCAATAAATACACGTGTTTTACGAGTATTGTCAGTTAATAACTCACAGCTCTGTCGTGGTTGTTGGAATGTTGTTCAACAGATGAGCCGAATAGTTCCCTGTGCAGCGAAAGATGTTCTCAAATTGAGACCGCCGAGATGTAGTGCCGCGGCAGTAACACAAATTCACACAAACGCGAAAATCTGTGAAAGATAATCAAAGTTTTGTGAAATAGTAAAGAAATAGCCCAGCCTTTATGGGATTTGATTTAAATGTCACACTTCGGTAAATATAGTTTATGCATTAAAGACTTGAGTCGACTCAAACCAGTTTCAACACTTTCAAGAGACCTTGTTATTAGAAGGATTGACACTACAACACTTTGTCACGTAACACCAATGTTATGATACCATGTGAAACATCATTTATTGCTAAACAAGATACAGTCATTTTTGTGACGTAAGAAGTTATTATGACAACAGGAAATCCTCGCAAGAACATCCTATATTTTGGCTTTAGTTGCTCATATCTGAAAAACGAACTCAGTGACCCCAATTTTTTATTGCACAAAAGTGATTAGCAGGTCAAGATGAAACTCTGCAAAATTTAAAAAAATTCTGTGGACCGGATTTAGAGCTACCTTAAATTTTCAATTACTTAAGGTGGCTCCGAAATCCGTCCCACAGAATTTTTTAAACTTTGCAGAACGTTTTATTGTGGCATGCTGATTACATTTCAGAAATAAAAAATGGGGGTTACCGAAGTCGTTTTTGAAATATGAGCAACTGAAGCCAAAATATGGGGTGTTTTTGCTGGAATTTGCTGTTGCCACGGTAACGTTTTACGTCACAAAAATGACCGAATCTTTTTTAGCAATAATTGGTGTTTGACATGGTACCATAACATTGCTGTTAAGTGATAAAGTGCTGTAGTGTCAATCATTCTAATAAGAAAGTTTCTTTCAAGTGTTAAAACTGGTTTGAGCCACCTTTTAAAGTGACCAAATTACTTTATAAGATTATATTCTGGGGAGGTTTTTGGTGATTCATGTTTGGGCGCTCTTGTCTCAAAAGAAAGTGAGCTGTAATTTGTACGTGTGCGAATGAATCATCTGATTATAAACAAAAGGAAATCAGAATAAAACAAAGTGTACTAACGACAAAAGAGGATTCAGTTCCACTCGGAGGAAAATGGTTTGCGTAGAGCTGTAAACTACTGGAAATTAATTCATCGTTTTATTGCTAGAGCTTTGTTTCGTGTGATGATGATGATGATGATGATGAAGTAACCACATTTGGAGGGAAATAAAGTCAGTATAATCTCACCTATAAGAGAAACGTAAAACGTCTTTGATTCGGTGCCAACTTCATTGGTAGCGACACAACTATAGTTACCACCCTGGTTGAGTTTGCTCCACACTATTCGCTTCCCAGAAGCCAAGGTTGTAGTTGAGTTCATCAATGATATGTTGATCGGGGGCGTCCCTTCACACGAGCACCACACATAATGC
>NC_090880.1:948288-955788 GCF_036669935.1 Montipora foliosa
GCTTCTTGGTGGTAAAAATGAAAAACAGTTAGCTAAGGTGCTAAGAATGCTTTAGATTGTATCGTTTTGAAGCTTTAAAATGCACCGCTATTTCGGTTCAGATTCCTTGTATTTTTTTTTCAAACGCAGAGCAAACCGATGTTTGTTTTCCGATTTTGTCTGCACCTTGTCACGGAACTGAAGCAGTAAATCTGTCACGTAATCCAGTATTGTAACCCAATCTGACTTCAAAAACCGTTCGTACACACATTCCTTATTGTGCTAGTAATACAAAAGTGTAAAATCATTAAGAGAGAAAGAGCGCACAGCCACTCAAGTAGGCGAGGCAGAATGGATCCAACGCAAAATTTATTTTGAAAATCTATATGTTATTTAAAATGCGTGACTTTCTTAGAAAAATCACAAAGCATGACATTCTCGAAATAAATAAAGGGGGTTTCCCCGTGATTTTCAACCAATGAAAAGTTTCACCATAAATTAACCAAAACCGAAAATACAACCAAATGGTTCAAATTTTGGTTTTTTTTTTTTGGTTGGACATTTTGTGTTCAATCCTTTAAAAGAAATGTTATTTTAGTGTGTGTTAATGTTGTAATGACCGTATAAGCGAAACTTGTCACACTTGTGAATATACCGCTTATCATCGAAGCAGGACAATGATACTTTATTAAGCTCATAGCTTCCAAGTTGATGTAAGTTGCTTCTAATCGTTTTCATGGTGTGTGATGCATTTGCTTGTTATAAACAGTACGTTTTTTTTATAATTTTCATGATGTTATGTTCTTTTTGATGATATCTTTTTAATACCCTTAGCGGTCTTTCCGCCTTTGTCATTGTCATTTCTTTCATATATGAATACATTTTCGATCGCAATCCGACGAATTCGGTTATTGGTATACCTGCTGCCTCGTCTTTGAATTTACCGATTACTTTTTTGTTTGTCTTGTCGAAATATTGTGAATCTTCGGGATAATCACTGTTATCGAATTTGTCTTTATCATTCCAAAAGTCTTGGTACGCATCACTGGTTTCAATTTCATAGGTCAAGCTGTCTGTGTCTGTGAATAATAATTTCGCTTTGCTGCCGTATTTTTTTGTTTGATATAATTGTAGTGGAAATCATACATTAGTGTCTTGCTTGCTAAGATCTAGGATACACATACCCACATATGCCGGCCTGTTTAGGGTTAGTGTTTCTTTGATTTTATGCACTGCCACTAGATTTTCATTAAAGATCTTGCTACTAACATATGTTGGTTTAGCAGCCATTTTTGACAGTTTGTTTTTTCATCAGTTACTAATCTGACATCTACTCGCTTTCTAATATTTTCCATTGTTTTTCCCCAAATACACTGTTATTCATAAGCTTGAAGAAGTCTTTCTCAAAAGCATTTTTTGGCATTGGTTCTCTTCTGTGTGTTGAAATCAATATATTCTTTCAACCATGGTGACTGATTGAACTTTAGAACTCGATGGGATTTTGGTTATTTTCAAACCAAGATGTGTGTACAATTGTAGGTTTCTATAATGAAGAACATACTTTTCTTTGTTGCTTAATGTAGGTATCAGTTTATGAACTAAGCCAGTTGATACATTAAATTTATTGGCTATTTCTTGGCAATAATTAGAAAGCATATCTTTGTTGACTTTGCCTTTTTCGGCTGCTAGCGGATAATCATTATGCAGATCGTGTAATTCTTGGGGATTCCAAATCAACTTCTAATATCAAACCTTTATTGCTATCTTCTTTATACTTGGCTAGGTCTATCTTTGTCAATCTGTTTTTTTTTAGCCATCCATTAAAACCCACCAGTTGGTAGGTATTGTGACATAGCCCAACCATACAGATTGTTAGCATCTAGATACATTATATTTTTGGGGGCGCTTCTCATCATATGTTTTCATGTATCTATTATTAGCTTTTGCCGTATCGATTTGCTATGTATGATGTACCACCACGCATGCCCTTTTCGATGAATTGAAACATATCAATGTCAGTCATAAGCTCCAATTTAATGTCAGTCATCTTTAACATAGCATCCCAGGAAAGCCCAGGACTGTAAAATAATGACAGGGGTCTAGTTTTGTAGTATTGCAGACAGGTCTTTCGAAAGTTTTCAAATACATCAGCTAACAGAAGGATGTCAGATTTGAGATATAAGTCATCATGGTACTCCCCATTTTTTTGAAGAGAAAAAGTGTTCCATACATTTTGAGCATGTTTGTATTGATCACCTGAGATATGCTCATCATTTAATATACTGTAAAATTCTTCTTTTGGTGGCAGCTTTTCATTGAATTTTTCAAAACTGTCCATAAAGTCATATGGTATATACTCTCTTTTTCTCATCTCATCAAATCAAGCTTTTTACCTTTAAATTTTTGAGAAGTATATATTTATGCTTTCTTTTGGTAGGTTGCTCACCAGTTTATCAAGACTTGAGCTCATAAATTGAAAACTATCAATAAAAGGTCAGATGATTACCAAGCATACCAAGCATGAAAGCCATATATTTTTCCATGTTGTTTGGTATTGCATTGATATTCATTTGACATTTTTTTCACCTTTTGTTTGTGTATGTATGCTTTTTAACTATCTCACCAATTTCTTGCATTATAAAATGACTGTCATACCCACGGAGATTGTGAAACATAACTGGTATTTTCTCAGTTATTCGAAAGTTAGATTGCAATCTTGGTGAGCTGATCCTCTGTGTATTTACCTGTGATATGGCAATGGTCTCTAACTCTCACATCATTTTTCATTGTATTTTTTATTGCAGATATGACATTCATCAGCTTTTTGAAATTTTTTTTCATCATCTTCAGTCATTCTCAATGGTTTATTGAAATATTTTTTTCATAATCTTCTTGCAATATTTGACTTCATCCAGCATAGCTTCCATAAATTTGTAAACAGCTTTTTCACCTCTATAAATTTGTACTGGTTTTGTGTATTTATCATCATAACAACACACAACCTTATATCCATAACCACAGTCTGTGTGTCTCTGATAAGCCTCTGTGTATGATTTATCATCATTGGGTTGGCATCCATCCATTTTTTTTTCAGTTATGGCTTCAAAATCTGCATATATACAAATGGAACTGGTAGTTTGTTTATGGAAATTATTGAATTTTAGTATCATCTTTTGTTGGCATTTTAATTGCTTGTGCTCCATTTACTTGGATACAGTTTTCTTTTATGATCTCTTTTAATACTCTTTCAGAACTGAAATGCTGAAGCAAGCAATACATGCAAAAGTGTTTTTTCTTTTTTGTTTTGTTGTTTGATTGTACATGAATTTGTTGAAATCTTTGATAAACACATAATGCTTGTTTTCATTTTCTGTTATAAGAAGCAGATTCATGCAATCTTCATACTTTTCTTTTGACACATAAATGGGATTTTTTTTTTTTTGTTTTCATAAAAAAACATTGATGTTTCATTTTGCTTTTTTTTTTTTTTGTTGTACTGTTTGGTAGTCACTGGAAATTCAATTCCTGAATAATTCAAATTTTCAATGAATGCTTTTTGTCTGATTTTTTGATTCTGTGGGTATTTGTCTTGAGGGATTAAGATGTCTTATGTGGCACCACCTGAAGCATTCATTATCCTCATTTTTCATGTAATCAATCCTTTTGCACTGTTTCTGAGTTCATTTGGTAGTTTTTTTATATAAGAAGATCCTTTCATTTGGTTCATATTTTACCACCACATTGATAATGATTTTCAACAGATTGAATAGTCCAACCAGATCCCTCTGAAATCCAAACTGCAATCTTGTTTAGTATGACTTGTTTTGACAAAGATAAAGCTAGTTCAATTTGTGTGTCATTTGTTATTGTTTGGGGTTGACTGTTGAAATAAGCTTTTTTTGATTTTTTTTTCTTCTCGCCCTAGTTGTTTGCTTTTCAAATGTTACTCTCCTCAGTGTTTCAACAAACTTTAGAGACTTTCTTTTGATTTCAATTTTTTTCGATATGGATGGCAACAGCCTTTCTTGTATTTTGCAGTTGCATAAGTGGGTCTTTGCTTTTTTTTTATGTTGATTTCATAAGACTTTGTGAACCCTTTTAAAGCTTTGTTCGTTTCTTGTATTATGGTCCTGGTAATGGAATTGGTGGTTTTTTGGTTCTTGAGCTGGAACTGGTTTTTTTTCTTGGCGCGGCACTGGTTGGTTTGGTTCTTCTTGCAGCCACCGGTTGTATCCATCCATCTCGGAACTCTGGTGGAAGGAAGAATCTTTTTTCTTCATAATTTTGCACCATTTTTGCACACTCTTTTTGGTGTTGGTATGGGTTTTGTTTTAGTCCTTTGGTTTTTTTTTTTTATTTATTTTTATAATTTTTTTATTTTTTACTTAGTTTTCTTTTTTTTCTTTTTTCTAAGTTTTTCTTATGTTTATATTTTCATATATTATTTTCATATATTTTTTCATTTATATATTATATATAATTTTTAATTTTTAAAATATTTATGATTTTTTTAGTTTAAAACAATCTGGTACGATTGATTTTAACTTTAAAAAAAAAATTAAAAAATATATATTTCCAATTCATGAATTTTCATATGCAGTTTTAATTTTCTTTTTTAGATATGATGTTTTTCCTTCATGCAGTTTTAATTTTTTTCATTTTTGCATATCACACAATACCATTCTGTCTCACGACCATATTTTTTTTTTTTTTCTCTTGAATCTTTTTTTTGTCAGTGAATTGTTTCTTTGGACCTCGTTTTGAAGTTTCCATAGTTTATATATTATATTTATATATATTTTTTTTTTTTCAACATATCAGATCATCTTCTGTCATCAATTTCATTCTTCAGATTTTTTTATTTATTTTCATTTCTTTTTTTTGCTTTTCAACATTTCATGTCATTTTATTTTATTGTTTTTATCATTTTTTTTTCACATTTTTTTCATATTTTTTCCATCTTTACCATGACCATTTTTTCATTTTTTCATCAATTTCAATTCAAAACGGAACAAAATGAAACACATCGGAATAAATCAAATCTTTCAAAAAAAAGACTTTCAACGAAATCACGAATTACATGGGACATTAAAGCATTTTTTTTAATTTTCATATTCATATATATATTTGTTTTTTTTTCAATTATTTTTCATTTCATTTTCAATGGTATCAAAAAATCAAACTTTTGAAACTCTCTGAAAAAAAATCAAACAATTTTTTTTTTTTTTTTTTTTTTTTTGATTTTTTTTTTTTTTTCCATTTTCAATGCTTTTCAAAAATTTTTAATTAACATATTCATTTTTTTCCGCTTTTCAAAATCATCATTTATTATTTCATTTCAATCAATTTTTTTTTTCTTTTTTTTTTTCTTATTCATTTTTCTACTATTTGCTTCAATCTTCATTCATTCAAATACAATTATTTTTTTTTCAAAATTTTTTGCAACACGCATGACATTCATAATTTTTTTTTTGTTTTCAAATCCCATGGATTACATTTTTTCATGTTTTATTTTTTTCAGATATTCGATTGAATTTGTTTTCATTTCATTTGCTTTCATTTTTTGTATTTCGGTATTTTCTTCAGAGTTTTTATTTTTTTTTCTTTTTTTTTTTTCAAAAAATATTCAAATCATTTTTGTATTTATGTCTTATTCTAATTTTTTCAGATCATTTTTCATTTTTTTTTACAGATTCTTCATCTGTTTTTTCTGACGACTCAGATTCTTGCGAACTGCAGCAGCTTTCTTCAGATATACTTTTTCTTCTCATTTTTCAAACTTGTCCATATATATAGTATTTTTTTTTTTTTTTTTTAGTATTTTTTGTTTGCGTTTGTTTTCACCACAATTCATATGTTTTCAATGTCTTTCAATGGTATCCAACTGTTGAATTCATCACTGTATCCCTTCCATTTTTACCAAAGCTTCTTTTCTTGTTTCTTTTTATAGTCTCTTCTAATCACTTTGTCAATACGGAAAATATCCTGCTTTGCTTTTAATAATTCAGGTTCATAAAAACTGCCTTGTATCTCTTCACCTCTGAGATCTTTTAGTTTGTATGTTATTGGATTAGTGTATTGGATCTTATCAACTGTAAACACTTCTTCTTCGGTCCATTTTTGGTGTAACCCTTGTCGAACACATTCCGTTTATACTTGGATATTCGAACCTTGTCACCTGTTTTGAATTTAGGTTTTTGTTTTCAATGTTTCTGTATACCACCATATAGATTGAAGTAAACTTCCTCTTCATTTCCTCTTGTTAGATGCTTCAACGGGTGTCATCTTTATGCTTGAATGTTTTGTGTTATTATACTGTTTCACTAGTTTGGGACAGCATATCGAGATACATTGTATTACCTTGAACTGTGAACTGTTTCCACATTTTGGATTTGATTGTTCTATTCCACCTTTCAACCACTGAGGATTTCTCCTCATTTTCAGTGGAGTACATATGTATCCCATTTTTTTTCTCTAACAAGTCCTTCAAGTGTTTGTTATAGAAACTCCTTTCCCTTATCAACCCATAAATCTTGTGGTCTTCTGCTTCCTTGAATATTGTTTTAAATGCTTCAGTGACAGATTCACCTTTCTTATCCTTCAATGGGGGACAATCCAACCGTATTTGAAAAAACATCAATAACCATAAGAAGATACCGATAACCTTTATTCCATTTGCTAAACTGTTGCATTTCAACTAGATCACTTGCCCATATTTCATCAATATGATTTACGATTACACGCCGCCGAGTAAAGTAAAAGTTGCTTATAGATGGATGCATGTAATCTCATCTGCTAATTTACCCGACGGCTTTCCTTTTTTACCCGCTTTTTTTTTTTTTTTTATTCCCTTCCTTTGTGACAACCATGTATCGACCCTTTTATTTTTACGGATTTTCCCTTTTTGTTACAAAATGATTAGTGTTGCTTTAAAAATTTGGCGAAGTAGGGTTTATTTTTGTAATTCAATGCCATTTTTTGAGTAAAGCTGTCTTTTTGGTTTGACACTGATGGCTGGTTTTGGTGTTCACAAAGGTAAATATCTTTGTTTTGTGTTTTGTTATTTCCTTTAAAAAATTAAGCAGCTGAGCCCCTCCTTGGGAAATTTGATTTCTGATAGTAGTTTTTCCTACCGAATTGCTTGGTGTTCATCACCTCTGTCCCGCAAATGTCTTTTTTTAAATTTTGAAATGTTTTCCTCGAAAGTTACCCGTTAGGAGTGTGGTCTAAGGATTTCCTGAGGCGCACTTTGACGAATCCTTTTTTTCATGTTGTGCGGGGGGATCGACAAGAAGTAAAATGCTACAGTGGAAGGTCCTCCGTGGGTTTAAAACCGTGATTTTACATCACAGGATTGTTTGGAATCTTTGACTCTTCGTTTCTTTGTCTACGATTGTTTCTAGAAACACCAGTTTAGTGTCCTGCGTGACCTCGGAGCTCGAGTCTTCTAACCCCTCGATTGTTCGTTACACAAAGGGAGTTTTTGTTTTTATTCTTCGAGCTTCGTTTACACTTGCTCGG
>NC_090880.1:963288-965788 GCF_036669935.1 Montipora foliosa
CTAAACTAAAAACGTTTTCGTCGGAATGCCAAATTTCTCTTTGAATAAAGCCAAAAAGGAGAAAAAAAACTTTTTTTGTGGAAAGTTTGGATCAATTCCGACGTTTAGAAGTACGCGAAAAGGCAAGAAATGTTTTTGTGATGAGCCTGCGTCTGTCTGACGACAAGGTATTACACAACATCGCATCAGTTCTCATCAAGTTTTTTTCGATTTCGCTCGGATTTTCTCGCTTTTTCCGCTCGTATTTCGTACTTCCAAATTTTTGGAGTTGAAGGAATTTAATAAAACAAGATCCAATATTCCCACGAGGCTTAACTGATAGCTAATCACATGTCCTCGTTTTTGCCAATGTTGGCTCGCTAAGCGAATTCCCACGCAAGGATTCACGTCGGTCGCGATTTACCATCAAACAAAAATGGTGGAGGATGTTGAGAAAAACGCGTATATACATTTTGTGGACGAACGTGACTTCAAGGAAGTGAGCGTAGTAGCAAAAAGGAAATCGAAAAAGAAACGTAAAGCTGATTTTGAAAACAAAGAAGGAAAAGAATCAAGAGTCCAATAAAAATTTTGAAACACGGATTCAACTGTGGATTCAAGTCAATTTGCAAAGCACGTATGTTAAATATAGCTGTCTCTTTAAAAAATTATTTAACATGGTTTCTTATATGGCACAACCTTGAATGTGGTATCATTGCAAACTAGACAGTTAAGCGATTTTAGTTTATATAGATGTTTGAAGCCTGTATGTTTAAAGGATCGACTTTTATAAGCGACAGAATTTTGTAAACATTGGCAATTTGCAGTCAACAAGTAATATATCGCTAACTTGTGTAACGCGTTCTTAATTTTCTTCGCGGGATTAAAATGTGACGACTTAAATGTAATTCTTAGATCTTCATAAAGTGAACAGATAGGTCTTTACAACAGTACCAAACATGAAAGGAAAACTTGAACAGACAGTGTGATCAAAATTTTTTAACCCCGTGGTATCGGCTGGAAGTCAATTTGCAAAGCACGCATGTTAAATATACCTGCATCTTTCAAAACTAATATATAGGTTTAGCCAAACCTAAAAGCGGAGCTCCCGGCTTGTTTATTCGTACTGGCTATAGGATTAGTAAAAATCGCTCTGACGACAGTGGACCATGGAAACTTATTCCACTATCCTTGCTGTCGAACGTAGGAGGAAAACTTCTCTTTCAATGCAACTACGACCTCAAATATTTATGTATCAACGCACTCTTACCAAAATTTTATCGAGCTGTATTAATACACTGGCAAGAATTAAACAATACAACGCCTAAAGATAAAAAAGACATTTTAAATCAAATAATTTGGAATAATCGTTTTATACGAATAAACCAATCATCTGTTTATTATGGCTGTTACTAAAAGTGGGACGGGGACGTGGGACTTGGGACGTGGGGACTCGGGGACGTGGGGACGTAGGGACGTGGGGACGTGGGGACGTGGGGACGTGGGGACTCGGGGACGTGGGGACGCGGGGACGCGGGGACGTGGGGACGTGGGGACGTGGGGACGCGGGGACGTGGGGACGTGGGGACGTGGGGATGTGGGGACTCGGGGACGTGGGGATGTGGGGACTCGGGGACGTGGGGACGTGGGGACGTGGCGACGTGGAGACTCGGGTACTCGGGGACGTGTGAACTTGGGGATGTGGGGACGCGGCGACACATTTTCGAAGTATAGAATTTCAGAAATGGGACAACATCGCCAAGAAAGTTGAATTGCTTGTGTTATTTTGCTTTTCAAGTACCAGCTAAATACACAGCGAAATTCAAAAATTGGATTCTCGAAAAGTCATTCTCGCCACCCGTCACAGAGCTCGAATGTGAAACAAAGCAGAAGACCTAATGGCCCATTGCTGACACTGCAGCTGAAATTTCAGCGTTTTTTGTTGTTGTTGCTCAGAGACTTGAGCCTTATGACTCCTCTGTAACTGAAGTTTAAATACCGTGCCAATGTCCATGTTGGCGGCATTGTGACTGCATCTTTCCTGGCGCTTGTTCAATTTGTTACCTTTGATTCGGGTTGTCACCGTTGATGTTGTCGAAAATGTTCGTCATCAGAGGGCCAGAAGCCCCCCCCCAGGAGGGGGAGGGGGGTACTGCCATATATGAGCTATATAGGTATGTGCCGCTGTGAAGGGTATGGTTTTCAAGCAGTTTGCTCTAGGATAGGATACATAAATCAGAGCGTTTGTTTCTAGAATTGGATATAATTTTTCACGGAACTGACCAGTTGGTTGAAGATTTTATCTAGACTAAGGAAAGTGGGCTCCTGGGAAAGTTGATAAAACCAAATTTTTGTATACTACTTCTCCACCGAAACAGCACCACAGTTTCTTTAGAAACTACCGCCTTCAAGTATAAATAAATCATTTTTTGAGAGAGAAACGATTGTGGTATAGGTTTTGCTTTGGCTAGACTGTGCTAGTGACCTCAGTAGTTTCTGAAAAACAGTTACTCTAGAATAG
>NC_090880.1:989191-1009191 GCF_036669935.1 Montipora foliosa
TGGTAGCTACATCAAAGCACAACCAGAAAATGTGTTTTTAGGACGTGCAGTGAGAAATGTGAGTGAGGACACTGTTGCCGTTCGTAACCAAAGGCTATGGGTAACGCAACAGAACAATGCACGGTTGTTGGATGGACACTGATTGAGTGGTCAGCAAGATGATGCGCAGAGAAAGACAAATTTGGCCGAAGCCAAAATCTACAGAGACGTGAATGTGGCGCCTTTCCTTTGAACTTTTATTGTCTACACGGATTTGCTTTTGTCCTTTCAACTTTCGTGAGCCATCGAACTCTGGCTTAGCAAGTCAAAGAATCTGCCAGCTCGAAAAAAAGACGGGCCGTAAATGTGCGGAGTCTGGTACACGAGTCTCCTGAAAAGTTTCTTCGCTGGTTCTTAAGCTGCCATAAAACAGACTGTACTACGAATAAAAACAATTTTTACGCAGTGTTACAAATGTTTAATATTTTGAGGGACCTATATGATTGACGGTTTCCAGTTTTATTCGATGAAACTCAGTTGTTCCCGACAATCCGGGGTCAAAACACTTCGGGTACAACTTCGTCAAATTTTGGTTGCAAAAAGATAGAGAATTTACTGTACATGCTTTTCATCGTTATATGAGCACGGTTTGGTTATTCTTTCGCTGGCCCCATTTTTTTGCGCCCCACTTGCCCCCAGACAATGTTGAAACATGCCAGCGATCGATGAACGGATCTGATTTTGGAGACCGTGAAAAATCAACATTGTAATGGGGGGGAGGGGAAAAAGCACGAATTGTCCCGACAGTTTTGACCAGGATTGTCTGAGAAAAGAATTTCTTGATAATGGTCTCAAGCCTGGTCAGGTTCATGAATCTCATTAGAGAATTATCTCTGATAGTAAAGCAATATATTGCACCGGTGTAGAGGTAGTGTGAGCAAGGATTGTCAAAACGGTGGGTTGCGTTACCGTGAGCAGTCAACAGTTCTCGGCCACATTTCTCGGCTATGTAAAGAAAGATATTTAGGTTTAGAATGACTTTTAAAAAAAGACGCTGCAAAAAAACATAATAACCCTTTCTTTTCTATTCATACAAGCGCTTTTTGGCTTGAAACGATCACCGGGTGGGGTTTTTCAACATTTCTCACCCTAAAAACAGCAAAAGATCAAATTAGATGTTAGCTTATTCTTTTCAAATAGCCGAGAAATGTTGAAAAAGGCATTACGCGTTTTCTTGTTCAGAAACGAACGCCAATTAAAGATCAACGAAAGTGTTTATAATACAACACGCCATATATTCTGGTAGCTACATCAAAAGCACAACCAGAAAATTGTTTTTAGGAGTGAGAAATGTGAGTGAGAACTGTTGCCGTTGTCAACAACGGCTTGGGTCACGCAACAGACAATGCGGTTTTGTATGACACTGATTGAGTGTCAGCAAGATGATGCGCAGAAATTTGGCGAAGCAAAATCTACAGAGACGTGAATGTGGCTCTTTCCTTTGAACTATTCTATTGTCTACACGATTTGCTGTCCTTCAACTTGTGAGCAATCGAACTCTGCTTAGCAAAGTCAAATAATTCTGCAGCTCGAAAAAGCGGCCGCTAACTGTGCGGAGTCTGGTAACGAGTCTCCTGAAAATGTTCTTCGCTGGTTCTTAAGCTGCCATAAAACAGACTTTACTACAATAAAACAATTTTAACGCAGTGTTACAAATTGTTTACTATTTTGAGGACATATATGATACGGTTTCCAGTTTTATTCGATGAAACTCAGTTTCAGACAATCCGGGTCAAAACACTTCGGGACACTTGTCAAATTTTGGGCAAAAAGTAGAGAATTTACTGTACATGCTTTCATCGTTATATGAGCACGGTTTGTTCTTCTTTCGCTGCCTTTTTTGCGCCCCCCTTGCCCCCAGACAATGTTGAAACATGCCAGCGATCGATGAACGGATCTTGATTTTGGAGACCGTGAAAAATCAACATTGTAATGGGGGGAGGGGGAAAAGCACGAATTGTCCCGACAGTTTTGACCAGGATTGTCTGAGAAAAGAATTTCTTGATAATTGGTCTCAAGCCTGGTCAGGTTCATTGAATCTCATTAGAGAATTATCTCTGATAGTAAAGCAATATATTGCACCGGTGTAGAGGTAGTGTGAGCAAGGATTGTCAAAACGGTGGGTTGCGTTACCGTGAGCAGTCAACAGTTCTCGGCCACATTTCTCGGCTATGTAAAGAAAGATATTTAGGTTTAGAAATGACTTTTAAAAAAAGACGCTGCAAAAAACATAATAACCCTTTCTTTTCTATTCATACAAGCGCTTTTTGGCTTGAAACGATCACCGGGTGGGTATTTTTCAACATTTCTCACCCTAAAAACAGCAAAAGATCAAATTAGATGTTAGCTTATTCTTTTCAAATAGCCGAGAAATGTTGAAAAAGGCATTACGCGTTTTCTTGTTCAGAAACGAACGCCAATTAAAGATCAACGAAAGTGTTTATAATACAACACGCCATATATTCTGGTAGCTACATCAAAAGCACAACCAGAAAATGTGTTTTAGGAGTGAGAAATGTGAGTGAGAACTGTTGCCGTTGTCAACAACGGCTTGGGTCACGCAACAGACAATGCGGTTTTGTATGACACTGATTGAGTGTCAGCAAGATGATGCGCAGAAATTTGGCGAAGCAAAATCTACAGAGACGTGAATGTGGCTCTTTCCTTTGAACTATTCTATTGTCTACACGATTTGCTGTCCTTCAACTTGTGAGCAATCGAACTCTGCTTAGCAAAGTCAAATAATTCTGCAGCTCGAAAAAGCGGCCGCTAACTGTGCGGAGTCTGGTAACGAGTCTCCTGAAAATGTTCTTCGCTGGTCTTAAGCTGCCATAAAACAGACTTTACTACAATAAAACAATTTTTAACGCAGTGTTACAAATTGTTTACTATTTTGAGGACATATATGATACGGTTTCCAGTTTTATTCGATGAAACTCAGTTTCAGACAATCCGGGTCAAAACACTTCGGGACACTTGTCAAATTTTGGGCAAAAAGTAGAGAATTTACTGTACATGCTTTCATCGTTATATGAGCACGGTTTGTTCTTCTTTCGCTGCCTTTTTTGCGCCCCCCTTGCCCCCAGACAATGTTGAAACATGCCAGCGATCGATGAACGGATCTTGATTTTGGAGACCGTGAAAAATCAACATTGTAATGGGGGGAGGGGGAAAAGCACGAATTGTCCCGACAGTTTTGACCAGGATTGTCTGAGAAAAGAATTTCTTGATAATTGGTCTCAAGCCTGGTCAGGTTCATTGAATCTCATTAGAGAATTATCTCTGATAGTAAAGCAATATATTGCACCGGTGTAGAGGTAGTGTGAGCAAGGATTGTCAAAACGGTGGGTTGCGTTACCGTGAGCAGTCAACAGTTCTCGGCCACATTTCTCGGCTATGTAAAGAAAGATATTTAGGTTTAGAAATGACTTTTAAAAAAAGACGCTGCAAAAAACATAATAACCCTTTCTTTTCTATTCATACAAGCGCTTTTTGGCTTGAAACGATCACCGGGTGGGTATTTTTCAACATTTCTCACCCTAAAAACAGCAAAAGATCAAATTAGATGTTAGCTTATTCTTTTCAAATAGCCGAGAAATGTTGAAAAAGGCATTACGCGTTTTCTTGTTCAGAAACGAACGCCAATTAAAGATCAACGAAAGTGTTTATAATACAACACGCCATATATTCTGGTAGCTACATCAAAAGCACAACCAGAAAATGTGTTTTTAGGAGTGAGAAATGTGAGTGAGAACTGTTGCCGTTGTCAACAACGGCTTGGGTCACGCAACAGACAATGCGGTTTTGTATGACACTGATTGAGTGTCAGCAAGATGATGCGCAGAAATTTGGCGAAGCAAAATCTACAGAGACGTGAATGTGGCTCTTTCCTTTGAACTATTCTATTGTCTACACGATTTGCTGTCCTTCAACTTGTGAGCAATCGAACTCTGCTTAGCAAAGTCAAATAATTCTGCAGCTCGAAAAAGCGGCCGCTAACTGTGCGGAGTCTGGTAACGAGTCTCCTGAAAATGTTCTTCGCTGGTTCTTAAGCTGCCATAAAACAGACTTTACTACAATAAAACAATTTTAACGCAGTGTTACAAATTGTTTACTATTTTGAGGACATATATGATACGGTTTCCAGTTTTATTCGATGAAACTCAGTTTCAGACAATCCGGGTCAAAACACTTCGGGACACTTGTCAAATTTTGGGCAAAAAGTAGAGAATTTACTGTACATGCTTTCATCGTTATATGAGCACGGTTTGTTCTTCTTTCGCTGCCTTTTTTGCGCCCCCCTTGCCCCCAGACAATGTTGAAACATGCCAGCGATCGATGAACGGATCTTGATTTTGGAGACCGTGAAAAATCAACATTGTAATGGGGGGAGGGGGAAAAGCACGAATTGTCCCGACAGTTTTGACCAGGATTGTCTGAGAAAAGAATTTCTTGATAATTGGTCTCAAGCCTGGTCAGGTTCATTGAATCTCATTAGAGAATTATCTCTGATAGTAAAGCAATATATTGCACCGGTGTAGAGGTAGTGTGAGCAAGGATTGTCAAAACGGTGGGTTGCGTTACCGTGAGCAGTCAACAGTTCTCGGCCACATTTCTCGGCTATGTAAAGAAAGATATTTAGGTTTAGAAATGACTTTTAAAAAAAGACGCTGCAAAAAACATAATAACCCTTTCTTTTCTATTCATACAAGCGCTTTTTGGCTTGAAACGATCACCGGGTGGGTATTTTTCAACATTTCTCACCCTAAAAACAGCAAAAGATCAAATTAGATGTTAGCTTATTCTTTTCAAATAGCCGAGAAATGTTGAAAAAGGCATTACGCGTTTTCTTGTTCAGAAACGAACGCCAATTAAAGATCAACGAAAGTGTTTATAATACAACACGCCATATATTCTGGTAGCTACATCAAAAGCACAACCAGAAAATGTGTTTTTAGGAGTGAGAAATGTGAGTGAGAACTGTTGCCGTTGTCAACAACGGCTTGGGTCACGCAACAGACAATGCGGTTTTGTATGACACTGATTGAGTGTCAGCAAGATGATGCGCAGAAATTTGGCGAAGCAAAATCTACAGAGACGTGAATGTGGCTCTTTCCTTTGAACTATTCTATTGTCTACACGATTTGCTGTCCTTCAACTTGTGAGCAATCGAACTCTGCTTAGCAAAGTCAAATAATTCTGCAGCTCGAAAAAGCGGCCGCTAACTGTGCGGAGTCTGGTAACGAGTCTCCTGAAAATGTTCTTCGCTGGTTCTTAAGCTGCCATAAAACAGACTTTACTACAATAAAACAATTTTTAACGCAGTGTTACAAATTGTTTACTATTTTGAGGACATATATGATACGGTTTCCAGTTTTATTCGATGAAACTCAGTTTCAGACAATCCGGGTCAAAACACTTCGGGACACTTGTCAAATTTTGGGCAAAAAGTAGAGAATTTACTGTACATGCTTTCATCGTTATATGAGCACGGTTTGTTCTTCTTTCGCTGCCTTTTTTGCGCCCCCCTTGCCCCCAGACAATGTTGAAACATGCCAGCGATCGATGAACGGATCTTGATTTTGGAGACCGTGAAAAATCAACATTGTAATGGGGGGAGGGGGAAAAGCACGAATTGTCCCGACAGTTTTGACCAGGATTGTCTGAGAAAAGAATTTCTTGATAATTGGTCTCAAGCCTGGTCAGGTTCATTGAATCTCATTAGAGAATTATCTCTGATAGTAAAGCAATATATTGCACCGGTGTAGAGGTAGTGTGAGCAAGGATTGTCAAAACGGTGGGTTGCGTTACCGTGAGCAGTCAACAGTTCTCGGCCACATTTCTCGGCTATGTAAAGAAAGATATTTAGGTTTAGAAATGACTTTTAAAAAAAGACGCTGCAAAAAACATAATAACCCTTTCTTTTCTATTCATACAAGCGCTTTTTGGCTTGAAACGATCACCGGGTGGGTATTTTTCAACATTTCTCACCCTAAAAACAGCAAAAGATCAAATTAGATGTTAGCTTATTCTTTTCAAATAGCCGAGAAATGTTGAAAAAGGCATTACGCGTTTTCTTGTTCAGAAACGAACGCCAATTAAAGATCAACGAAAGTGTTTATAATACAACACGCCATATATTCTGGTAGCTACATCAAAAGCACAACCAGAAAATGTGTTTTTAGGAGTGAGAAATGTGAGTGAGAACTGTTGCCGTTGTCAACAACGGCTTGGGTCACGCAACAGACAATGCGGTTTTGTATGACACTGATTGAGTGTCAGCAAGATGATGCGCAGAAATTTGGCGAAGCAAAATCTACAGAGACGTGAATGTGGCTCTTTCCTTTGAACTATTCTATTGTCTACACGATTTGCTGTCCTTCAACTTGTGAGCAATCGAACTCTGCTTAGCAAAGTCAAATAATTCTGCAGCTCGAAAAAGCGGCCGCTAACTGTGCGGAGTCTGGTAACGAGTCTCCTGAAAATGTTCTTCGCTGGTTCTTAAGCTGCCATAAAACAGACTTTACTACAATAAAACAATTTTTAACGCAGTGTTACAAATTGTTTACTATTTTGAGGACATATATGATACGGTTTCCAGTTTTATTCGATGAAACTCAGTTTCAGACAATCCGGGTCAAAACACTTCGGGACACTTGTCAAATTTTGGGCAAAAAGTAGAGAATTTACTGTACATGCTTTCATCGTTATATGAGCACGGTTTGTTCTTCTTTCGCTGCCTTTTTTGCGCCCCCCTTGCCCCCAGACAATGTTGAAACATGCCAGCGATCGATGAACGGATCTTGATTTTGGAGACCGTGAAAAATCAACATTGTAATGGGGGGAGGGGGAAAAGCACGAATTGTCCCGACAGTTTTGACCAGGATTGTCTGAGAAAAGAATTTCTTGATAATTGGTCTCAAGCCTGGTCAGGTTCATTGAATCTCATTAGAGAATTATCTCTGATAGTAAAGCAATATATTGCACCGGTGTAGAGGTAGTGTGAGCAAGGATTGTCAAAACGGTGGGTTGCGTTACCGTGAGCAGTCAACAGTTCTCGGCCACATTTCTCGGCTATGTAAAGAAAGATATTTAGGTTTAGAAATGACTTTTAAAAAAAGACGCTGCAAAAAACATAATAACCCTTTCTTTTCTATTCATACAAGCGCTTTTTGGCTTGAAACGATCACCGGGTGGGTATTTTTCAACATTTCTCACCCTAAAAACAGCAAAAGATCAAATTAGATGTTAGCTTATTCTTTTCAAATAGCCGAGAAATGTTGAAAAAGGCATTACGCGTTTTCTTGTTCAGAAACGAACGCCAATTAAAGATCAACGAAAGTGTTTATAATACAACACGCCATATATTCTGGTAGCTACATCAAAAGCACAACCAGAAAATGTGTTTTTAGGAGTGAGAAATGTGAGTGAGAACTGTTGCCGTTGTCAACAACGGCTTGGGTCACGCAACAGACAATGCGGTTTTGTATGACACTGATTGAGTGTCAGCAAGATGATGCGCAGAAATTTGGCGAAGCAAAATCTACAGAGACGTGAATGTGGCTCTTTCCTTTGAACTATTCTATTGTCTACACGATTTGCTGTCCTTCAACTTGTGAGCAATCGAACTCTGCTTAGCAAAGTCAAATAATTCTGCAGCTCGAAAAAGCGGCCGCTAACTGTGCGGAGTCTGGTAACGAGTCTCCTGAAAATGTTCTTCGCTGGTTCTTAAGCTGCCATAAAACAGACTTTACTACAATAAAACAATTTTTAACGCAGTGTTACAAATTGTTTACTATTTTGAGGACATATATGATACGGTTTCCAGTTTTATTCGATGAAACTCAGTTTCAGACAATCCGGGTCAAAACACTTCGGGACACTTGTCAAATTTTGGGCAAAAAGTAGAGAATTTACTGTACATGCTTTCATCGTTATATGAGCACGGTTTGTTCTTCTTTCGCTGCCTTTTTTGCGCCCCCCTTGCCCCCAGACAATGTTGAAACATGCCAGCGATCGATGAACGGATCTTGATTTTGGAGACCGTGAAAAATCAACATTGTAATGGGGGGAGGGGGAAAAGCACGAATTGTCCCGACAGTTTTGACCAGGATTGTCTGAGAAAAGAATTTCTTGATAATTGGTCTCAAGCCTGGTCAGGTTCATTGAATCTCATTAGAGAATTATCTCTGATAGTAAAGCAATATATTGCACCGGTGTAGAGGTAGTGTGAGCAAGGATTGTCAAAACGGTGGGTTGCGTTACCGTGAGCAGTCAACAGTTCTCGGCCACATTTCTCGGCTATGTAAAGAAAGATATTTAGGTTTAGAAATGACTTTTAAAAAAAGACGCTGCAAAAAACATAATAACCCTTTCTTTTCTATTCATACAAGCGCTTTTTGGCTTGAAACGATCACCGGGTGGGTATTTTTCAACATTTCTCACCCTAAAAACAGCAAAAGATCAAATTAGATGTTAGCTTATTCTTTTCAAATAGCCGAGAAATGTTGAAAAAGGCATTACGCGTTTTCTTGTTCAGAAACGAACGCCAATTAAAGATCAACGAAAGTGTTTATAATACAACACGCCATATATTCTGGTAGCTACATCAAAAGCACAACCAGAAAATGTGTTTTTAGGAGTGAGAAATGTGAGTGAGAACTGTTGCCGTTGTCAACAACGGCTTGGGTCACGCAACAGACAATGCGGTTTTGTATGACACTGATTGAGTGTCAGCAAGATGATGCGCAGAAATTTGGCGAAGCAAAATCTACAGAGACGTGAATGTGGCTCTTTCCTTTGAACTATTCTATTGTCTACACGATTTGCTGTCCTTCAACTTGTGAGCAATCGAACTCTGCTTAGCAAAGTCAAATAATTCTGCAGCTCGAAAAAGCGGCCGCTAACTGTGCGGAGTCTGGTAACGAGTCTCCTGAAAATGTTCTTCGCTGGTTCTTAAGCTGCCATAAAACAGACTTTACTACAATAAAACAATTTTTAACGCAGTGTTACAAATTGTTTACTATTTTGAGGACATATATGATACGGTTTCCAGTTTTATTCGATGAAACTCAGTTTCAGACAATCCGGGTCAAAACACTTCGGGACACTTGTCAAATTTTGGGCAAAAAGTAGAGAATTTACTGTACATGCTTTCATCGTTATATGAGCACGGTTTGTTCTTCTTTCGCTGCCTTTTTTGCGCCCCCCTTGCCCCCAGACAATGTTGAAACATGCCAGCGATCGATGAACGGATCTTGATTTTGGAGACCGTGAAAAATCAACATTGTAATGGGGGGAGGGGGAAAAGCACGAATTGTCCCGACAGTTTTGACCAGGATTGTCTGAGAAAAGAATTTCTTGATAATTGGTCTCAAGCCTGGTCAGGTTCATTGAATCTCATTAGAGAATTATCTCTGATAGTAAAGCAATATATTGCACCGGTGTAGAGGTAGTGTGAGCAAGGATTGTCAAAACGGTGGGTTGCGTTACCGTGAGCAGTCAACAGTTCTCGGCCACATTTCTCGGCTATGTAAAGAAAGATATTTAGGTTTAGAAATGACTTTTAAAAAAAGACGCTGCAAAAAACATAATAACCCTTTCTTTTCTATTCATACAAGCGCTTTTTGGCTTGAAACGATCACCGGGTGGGTATTTTTCAACATTTCTCACCCTAAAAACAGCAAAAGATCAAATTAGATGTTAGCTTATTCTTTTCAAATAGCCGAGAAATGTTGAAAAAGGCATTACGCGTTTTCTTGTTCAGAAACGAACGCCAATTAAAGATCAACGAAAGTGTTTATAATACAACACGCCATATATTCTGGTAGCTACATCAAAAGCACAACCAGAAAATGTGTTTTTAGGAGTGAGAAATGTGAGTGAGAACTGTTGCCGTTGTCAACAACGGCTTGGGTCACGCAACAGACAATGCGGTTTTGTATGACACTGATTGAGTGTCAGCAAGATGATGCGCAGAAATTTGGCGAAGCAAAATCTACAGAGACGTGAATGTGGCTCTTTCCTTTGAACTATTCTATTGTCTACACGATTTGCTGTCCTTCAACTTGTGAGCAATCGAACTCTGCTTAGCAAAGTCAAATAATTCTGCAGCTCGAAAAAGCGGCCGCTAACTGTGCGGAGTCTGGTAACGAGTCTCCTGAAAATGTTCTTCGCTGGTTCTTAAGCTGCCATAAAACAGACTTTACTACAATAAAACAATTTTTAACGCAGTGTTACAAATTGTTTACTATTTTGAGGACATATATGATACGGTTTCCAGTTTTATTCGATGAAACTCAGTTTCAGACAATCCGGGTCAAAACACTTCGGGACACTTGTCAAATTTTGGGCAAAAAGTAGAGAATTTACTGTACATGCTTTCATCGTTATATGAGCACGGTTTGTTCTTCTTTCGCTGCCTTTTTTGCGCCCCCCTTGCCCCCAGACAATGTTGAAACATGCCAGCGATCGATGAACGGATCTTGATTTTGGAGACCGTGAAAAATCAACATTGTAATGGGGGGAGGGGGAAAAGCACGAATTGTCCCGACAGTTTTGACCAGGATTGTCTGAGAAAAGAATTTCTTGATAATTGGTCTCAAGCCTGGTCAGGTTCATTGAATCTCATTAGAGAATTATCTCTGATAGTAAAGCAATATATTGCACCGGTGTAGAGGTAGTGTGAGCAAGGATTGTCAAAACGGTGGGTTGCGTTACCGTGAGCAGTCAACAGTTCTCGGCCACATTTCTCGGCTATGTAAAGAAAGATATTTAGGTTTAGAAATGACTTTTAAAAAAAGACGCTGCAAAAAACATAATAACCCTTTCTTTTCTATTCATACAAGCGCTTTTTGGCTTGAAACGATCACCGGGTGGGTATTTTTCAACATTTCTCACCCTAAAAACAGCAAAAGATCAAATTAGATGTTAGCTTATTCTTTTCAAATAGCCGAGAAATGTTGAAAAAGGCATTACGCGTTTTCTTGTTCAGAAACGAACGCCAATTAAAGATCAACGAAAGTGTTTATAATACAACACGCCATATATTCTGGTAGCTACATCAAAAGCACAACCAGAAAATGTGTTTTTAGGAGTGAGAAATGTGAGTGAGAACTGTTGCCGTTGTCAACAACGGCTTGGGTCACGCAACAGACAATGCGGTTTTGTATGACACTGATTGAGTGTCAGCAAGATGATGCGCAGAAATTTGGCGAAGCAAAATCTACAGAGACGTGAATGTGGCTCTTTCCTTTGAACTATTCTATTGTCTACACGATTTGCTGTCCTTCAACTTGTGAGCAATCGAACTCTGCTTAGCAAAGTCAAATAATTCTGCAGCTCGAAAAAGCGGCCGCTAACTGTGCGGAGTCTGGTAACGAGTCTCCTGAAAATGTTCTTCGCTGGTTCTTAAGCTGCCATAAAACAGACTTTACTACAATAAAACAATTTTTAACGCAGTGTTACAAATTGTTTACTATTTTGAGGACATATATGATACGGTTTCCAGTTTTATTCGATGAAACTCAGTTTCAGACAATCCGGGTCAAAACACTTCGGGACACTTGTCAAATTTTGGGCAAAAAGTAGAGAATTTACTGTACATGCTTTCATCGTTATATGAGCACGGTTTGTTCTTCTTTCGCTGCCTTTTTTGCGCCCCCCTTGCCCCCAGACAATGTTGAAACATGCCAGCGATCGATGAACGGATCTTGATTTTGGAGACCGTGAAAAATCAACATTGTAATGGGGGGAGGGGGAAAAGCACGAATTGTCCCGACAGTTTTGACCAGGATTGTCTGAGAAAAGAATTTCTTGATAATTGGTCTCAAGCCTGGTCAGGTTCATTGAATCTCATTAGAGAATTATCTCTGATAGTAAAGCAATATATTGCACCGGTGTAGAGGTAGTGTGAGCAAGGATTGTCAAAACGGTGGGTTGCGTTACCGTGAGCAGTCAACAGTTCTCGGCCACATTTCTCGGCTATGTAAAGAAAGATATTTAGGTTTAGAAATGACTTTTAAAAAAAGACGCTGCAAAAAACATAATAACCTTTCTTTTCTATTCATACAAGCGCTTTTTGGCTTGAAACGATCACCGGGTGGGTATTTTTCAACATTTCTCACCCTAAAAACAGCAAAAGATCAAATTAGATGTTAGCTTATTCTTTTCAAATAGCCGAGAAATGTTGAAAAAGGCATTACGCGTTTTCTTGTTCAGAAACGAACGCCAATTAAAGATCAACGAAAGTGTTTATAATACAACACGCCATATATTCTGGTAGCTACATCAAAAGCACAACCAGAAAATGTGTTTTTAGGAGTGAGAAATGTGAGTGAGAACTGTTGCCGTTGTCAACAACGGCTTGGGTCACGCAACAGACAATGCGGTTTTGTATGACACTGATTGAGTGTCAGCAAGATGATGCGCAGAAATTTGGCGAAGCAAAATCTACAGAGACGTGAATGTGGCTCTTTCCTTTGAACTATTCTATTGTCTACACGATTTGCTGTCCTTCAACTTGTGAGCAATCGAACTCTGCTTAGCAAAGTCAAATAATTCTGCAGCTCGAAAAAGCGGCCGCTAACTGTGCGGAGTCTGGTAACGAGTCTCCTGAAAATGTTCTTCGCTGGTTCTTAAGCTGCCATAAAACAGACTTTACTACAATAAAACAATTTTTAACGCAGTGTTACAAATTGTTTACTATTTTGAGGACATATATGATACGGTTTCCAGTTTTATTCGATGAAACTCAGTTTCAGACAATCCGGGTCAAAACACTTCGGGACACTTGTCAAATTTTGGGCAAAAAGTAGAGAATTTACTGTACATGCTTTCATCGTTATATGAGCACGGTTTGTTCTTCTTTCGCTGCCTTTTTTGCGCCCCCCTTGCCCCCAGACAATGTTGAAACATGCCAGCGATCGATGAACGGATCTTGATTTTGGAGACCGTGAAAAATCAACATTGTAATGGGGGGAGGGGGAAAAGCACGAATTGTCCCGACAGTTTTGACCAGGATTGTCTGAGAAAAGAATTTCTTGATAATTGGTCTCAAGCCTGGTCAGGTTCATTGAATCTCATTAGAGAATTATCTCTGATAGTAAAGCAATATATTGCACCGGTGTAGAGGTAGTGTGAGCAAGGATTGTCAAAACGGTGGGTTGCGTTACCGTGAGCAGTCAACAGTTCTCGGCCACATTTCTCGGCTATGTAAAGAAAGATATTTAGGTTTAGAAATGACTTTTAAAAAAAGACGCTGCAAAAAACATAATAACCCTTTCTTTTCTATTCATACAAGCGCTTTTTGGCTTGAAACGATCACCGGGTGGGTATTTTTCAACATTTCTCACCCTAAAAACAGCAAAAGATCAAATTAGATGTTAGCTTATTCTTTTCAAATAGCCGAGAAATGTTGAAAAAGGCATTACGCGTTTTCTTGTTCAGAAACGAACGCCAATTAAAGATCAACGAAAGTGTTTATAATACAACACGCCATATATTCTGGTAGCTACATCAAAAGCACAACCAGAAAATGTGTTTTTAGGAGTGAGAAATGTGAGTGAGAACTGTTGCCGTTGTCAACAACGGCTTGGGTCACGCAACAGACAATGCGGTTTTGTATGACACTGATTGAGTGTCAGCAAGATGATGCGCAGAAATTTGGCGAAGCAAAATCTACAGAGACGTGAATGTGGCTCTTTCCTTTGAACTATTCTATTGTCTACACGATTTGCTGTCCTTCAACTTGTGAGCAATCGAACTCTGCTTAGCAAAGTCAAATAATTCTGCAGCTCGAAAAAGCGGCCGCTAACTGTGCGGAGTCTGGTAACGAGTCTCCTGAAAATGTTCTTCGCTGGTTCTTAAGCTGCCATAAAACAGACTTTACTACAATAAAACAATTTTTAACGCAGTGTTACAAATTGTTTACTATTTTGAGGACATATATGATACGGTTTCCAGTTTTATTCGATGAAACTCAGTTTCAGACAATCCGGGTCAAAACACTTCGGGACACTTGTCAAATTTTGGGCAAAAAGTAGAGAATTTACTGTACATGCTTTCATCGTTATATGAGCACGGTTTGTTCTTCTTTCGCTGCCTTTTTTGCGCCCCCCTTGCCCCCAGACAATGTTGAAACATGCCAGCGATCGATGAACGGATCTTGATTTTGGAGACCGTGAAAAATCAACATTGTAATGGGGGGAGGGGGAAAAGCACGAATTGTCCCGACAGTTTTGACCAGGATTGTCTGAGAAAAGAATTTCTTGATAATTGGTCTCAAGCCTGGTCAGGTTCATTGAATCTCATTAGAGAATTATCTCTGATAGTAAAGCAATATATTGCACCGGTGTAGAGGTAGTGTGAGCAAGGATTGTCAAAACGGTGGGTTGCGTTACCGTGAGCAGTCAACAGTTCTCGGCCACATTTCTCGGCTATGTAAAGAAAGATATTTAGGTTTAGAAATGACTTTTAAAAAAAGACGCTGCAAAAAACATAATAACCCTTTCTTTTCTATTCATACAAGCGCTTTTTGGCTTGAAACGATCACCGGGTGGGTATTTTTCAACATTTCTCACCCTAAAAACAGCAAAAGATCAAATTAGATGTTAGCTTATTCTTTTCAAATAGCCGAGAAATGTTGAAAAAGGCATTACGCGTTTTCTTGTTCAGAAACGAACGCCAATTAAAGATCAACGAAAGTGTTTATAATACAACACGCCATATATTCTGGTAGCTACATCAAAAGCACAACCAGAAAATGTGTTTTTAGGAGTGAGAAATGTGAGTGAGAACTGTTGCCGTTGTCAACAACGGCTTGGGTCACGCAACAGACAATGCGGTTTTGTATGACACTGATTGAGTGTCAGCAAGATGATGCGCAGAAATTTGGCGAAGCAAAATCTACAGAGACGTGAATGTGGCTCTTTCCTTTGAACTATTCTATTGTCTACACGATTTGCTGTCCTTCAACTTGTGAGCAATCGAACTCTGCTTAGCAAAGTCAAATAATTCTGCAGCTCGAAAAAGCGGCCGCTAACTGTGCGGAGTCTGGTAACGAGTCTCCTGAAAATGTTCTTCGCTGGTTCTTAAGCTGCCATAAAACAGACTTTACTACAATAAAACAATTTTTAACGCAGTGTTACAAATTGTTTACTATTTTGAGGACATATATGATACGGTTTCCAGTTTTATTCGATGAAACTCAGTTTCAGACAATCCGGGTCAAAACACTTCGGGACACTTGTCAAATTTTGGGCAAAAAGTAGAGAATTTACTGTACATGCTTTCATCGTTATATGAGCACGGTTTGTTCTTCTTTCGCTGCCTTTTTTGCGCCCCCCTTGCCCCCAGACAATGTTGAAACATGCCAGCGATCGATGAACGGATCTTGATTTTGGAGACCGTGAAAAATCAACATTGTAATGGGGGGAGGGGGAAAAGCACGAATTGTCCCGACAGTTTTGACCAGGATTGTATGTTATATTTCCCATCAAAAAACCCGAGTCTTCTCGATTCTTTTGTTTTTCTCCCGAAACAGGCCTTGTTAGAGTTGTCACCCCCTATTGTAACCTCCTTTTTTTAGTTCATCAATTTGTTAAATTTTGCTCAAACGATAGGCTGACTCGCCTTAGCGTAGAGATACCAAGGCTCTGCACTGTTATTGCAACTGCTACATGTCGTATTTACTTTTTCAATCAAGCTTTAACATTGTTTGTTCCCTTATCGCTAATGGTATCCCTAAGTTTTCTCTCTAAAGTACGTCACTGATGCCCTCATATATTCAGACGAATATTTCGCATTTAATTAATGGCGAAGTCACTGATGCCCTTATATAATGAGACGAATATTTTGCAGTTAATTAATCGCGAAGTACCTGATTTCCTTATAGACCTTATATATGTAGACGAACATTTCGCAGTTAGTAAATCATTGATTTCCTTATATGTGAAGATGTACATGTCGCAGTTAATTAAGCGAGAAGTCACTGTTGCCCTCATATATTTAGACGAAAATTTCGCATTTAATTTATCGCGAAATCACTGATGCCCTCACATATTTAGACGAACATTTTGCAGTTAATTAATCGCGAAGTCCCTGATTTCCTTATATATGTAGACGAACATTTCGCAGTTAGTTAATCGCGAAGTCATTGATTGCCACATATATGAAGATGTTCATTTCGCATTTAATTAATTGCGAAGTCACTGATTCGTATATATATGGAGACGAACATTTCGCAGTTAACTAACTGAAAAGTCTTTCGCTTCTGTAATATATATAGAGAGAGGCATTTTTGCTAAATTTCATTTGTCTCTATAGAGTGACATAAATGCAAACTTTGCAATTGTAAAATCTCTCAAGCGCAAAAACAAAGCTCAGATATTTTCAACGATGGCATTTTCCCTGGCCTCTCAACAGAAAAATGTGTGCAAAAGGCTGAAAAGGTGCAGCGACCTTTTCATATGAATTTCTTCTGCAGTCATGATAATGTGAATTGTTGACGGATGAAAAACAGGATTGTGTTTCATACACTAGTAAATACCTTTGACTGCGTTTCAAACTCCATCCAAACAGCTTCAGTACTTACGGAGTTCGATGAAAATGCGGATTTATAACATGCGGTGGGGCAACCAAAGCGATGGGAGCTGTGTTTAAGGTTTCAGTGTGGAACTTTTAATATCGTTCGCCGATTTAGAAACTCTAACATGACCCCAGGCAGGTATTTGGGGACGAGTCTGGGAATTGTTTTGCTCTGCCCAACTATGGGTACACTTGCGTAGGTTTGCGCTCACCGTATGGAGGCTCAGTGAACCGTTGACCAGCCGTGTCAAAATTGGTTGTTAGCGAGCCTCGAAGGAGTTTGAAAATTTGAATATTTTTCGCAGTTTCTCAGCGATGGATACTCGCTGGACCTTGAAACTTGGTCAAGGGGAAGTAAATTTATCCGTGTAGCCATCGCCGGAGTTTGAGCGTGACTGATACCGGAGAAGTGTGAATTTTTTCGGTGAGATCTGAGGTAAGTTAGAAATGAGTTTCCAGCCTTTCCTTTATTTAGGGAAGAGTGGCGACTCGGGAATTTGAGAAGTCGCTTAAATCGCATTCAATCAGGCAAAAAACCACACAAAAAGCAAGAAATTCACCATGACAATAAAGTACGGCTTTTTTATTGAGAACTTTTGCGGGTAAATATCTTTTTCAGTCTGTTATCAAGATTCCCATACAAATCCTTATAATTGTTTACCTTCCGACTCTGGGCCGCCTGTGATTTCAGTAACGGCTTTCCGGATGACTTCACTAAACGGCGTCAGAATGGCTCGAAACTCGGCAAAAGAGACAAGTTCCTCACACATTTGAGGTAGGAAAACTTTATTTCAAACGAGATAGTTATTTACACAATTTTTTTACGATCGGTGATTTTCCCACACAATTCTCTGTATACACAAACTGTCGCATACACCACGTATTTTCAGCTTGGGGAGCCTGTGATCCAACAACACGACTGCGACACTGCGGCAGCAGTGATTTTAGGGTCCATTTCTTGTGGGCGGGTATCGGCAGGTACAAAACGCAGGTCACAGGTCGCAGGGCACAGGGCACAGAAAATTTTCATATGTTTGGCATCGACCACGCTTTCCGGTCTTGTTCTTAGAGTAAAACCAGTAAATGATGAAATTGGAACTGGAGGAGTTCCTTATCTCATTCGCATGGAGACCTGGAAACGAGGGTTTGTCTTCGTTCAACGCGAAGGGAGTTGGAACGAGGCTCTGACAGGAGAATGGAACGGAAAAATAGCCAGCAATATGGCGGAAGAGTACAGTTTTGAGGTATGAAGACAGCACTTGCTGACAACTTATTTTGTTCTCAGTTCCACTGAAGAACTGGAAAATTGTCTAGTGAATTATCAACACACGTCTGCTTTGCTAACTACGGACTGAACTGCAATCGTGAGTTGACGATTTCGGTTCGTGGCTGCGTACATTGATGTTTTAGTTGTCATAAAGTTGAGTGATGGTATTTCATGGGAGGGTTCTAGTCGTGGTTATGAAATAGTGACACTTTTTAGACCGTTTGCATAATTCGAAAGGTTTCAATATACTACTAGAATCTTCAAAACCTAACGTACTTGATAGGTATTGCTGTTGACAGTCGATGCATCAGGACCAAACTCTTGTTCCATTTTAATACCTGAATGAAATCAACGTGTTTAGGAGATGAACTACGGCTTTGATCATTTCTGTTTTCTTTTTGTTTCTGTTTTTAATTCTACAGGAAACTGATTACAAGGAAATCGACTCAGAGGGACCCTCCTGGAGGTTTCTCCCTCACCTTTGCTGGGATACTTTGGTATGTCTTTTATTAAGCTTTCTAAGCTTGCTATCAACAATAAACGGCCACGCATGTGGCCAATATATGCCCCTTGGGTGTGTGGAGTTTCACTACTTTGCAAACCGAGATCAACCAATGCAGCACGTCGTCCCATACGTCCCATTGTTGTATTTATGCACGAGGGAAAAGATTCAGAAAAAAAAGCACCACTCACAACAAGGAAAGAAATTTATATTCTTGAATCACCTTAGACTTCCTTACATTGTATGGTTGACTATCAACGTACTTTTAACAAATTGTCAAGAAACATGCCAAAATGAAAATACACCTTGCTTGGTTGTGCCCTACATAACCTGCAATATCTGTAAGTTTCATGAAAATAAACTCCTTGGATGAAGTTAGGTTAGATACTAAATTTGAAACATTTACATTTTTAGCATTCGGTCATTATCATAATATCAACACTTCTAACAAAACTCTCGACGGACATTTCTGTACCAAAACACCAAATTCCCGAGATAAATGGCGCTTGTGAACTTCGCTCATCTGCTCACTGATAGGCTCGGCGATTGTTATATTTCTTGGTAGGATCTTGTCACACTTCGCCAGTACACACGTTTTTCTGACATGGTAATACACACTTTCTGGATCCCGGCTGACCTGAAGTGAGATTTTCATAACCCATAATTAGTAATTAGTAATTGTCTTCTCGCTTTTAAGTTATTGTAAGAGTAGTTGTGTTATTGAAACACATTATTGAAAGGCCTGACTTACTGGTCTTTACTAAGTAGCATTTCATTATATCGTTGATCAAACAGGGTACCAACCTTAAGTTGAATCGTTCCCTTCTTCTGATAGACCCTTCTTTCTCGATGCTTGAGTATCAAATCGTATGGTGCAGGAGGTGGTGCGTCACTAGGCTTCTTCCTTAACTGCAAGACAATAGTTATTAGAGATTATTAAAGCTTACCTTCCCATACCGGTATACTGAGCCTGTGATTAAAATGTTACTGTTTAAATTAAAGACCGATGCATTGGCCTACAAGTCGTTTTCATTTTGAAGACTCTCGTCGTTATCTCTTAAAACCGTCTCTATATGTCTTTAAGGCGTAACTACTATTACCTTTGATCCACAGCCATAGCAAGTCAACGCCTTAGTGTCCTTTACAAAGACAACCTCATACTCGTCACGTGGAATGGCTGGCGTCACTGATGGAACTCTCTCGGAAAATCCTGCGGTGGATCGTTCCTCTGTGTGCGTTTTTCTGGTTCTTTTCTTGTCTTTTTCGTTTTCTTTACGACCTGCTCCACTTGGCATACTCTTCTGTAGTTGGCGAGTGATGTTTGGTGTCCACTTACAAAGTACTCGTTGTAAGGAGCCCATCTGGAACGATACTGCGAGTACATGCGCGCAGAGACTCTTGTGCTTGAACCCTTCGCAATCACAAACTGGCAATTTCCCATCAGTGACTCTAACAAGATGAAGACTATCACTTGTAGTGGACATGACCACTTTATTCGTCTTACTACCAGGAGCTTGTCCTACAACGTCCTCTTTCAAGATCACCTCAGCATTTCGCCATGAAGCTTTGAACATTTCTGGAAGGCCACTCTCATCAAAATTACCCAAA
>NC_090880.1:1019191-1026691 GCF_036669935.1 Montipora foliosa
TCAGAATGTCGAAAACGCCTGAGACAATTTCGTTGATTGGTGGCTTGTGAATAACAACACTGTGAAGTCATTTTGCTCGTGAAGCGGCATCCGATACCCGATAAATTAATTAGCAGAACTCTCGGTGGTCTCACGTCTTACCGGCTCCTGACAATAAAAGGAAAACTCGGTTACACTATATCTGTTGGCGTAAACTACGTTTATTAAGACTAAACAAAATAAGTATGCAAGGCTGGTTTTACGGCTGTGAGGATATATAGTGTTTGTTTGACCAATTTTCGTCAGGCATGGCCTGACTCCTTCAGGGAGTTAAATCATAACTCGTACATAACTCCCTGAAGAAGTCGGGCCGTACCCGACGAAATATTGGTCAAACAAAAACTATATATCCTCACAGCCGTACAACCAGCCTTGCATAATTATTTTGTTTTTAGTCTAAATATTATTTGCTGGTCAGATCTCCCAAGATCCGGCACTTGTACTTTGTTCAGCTGGCCCTTGCATACAAAAACTGTCCACATTTATTAAGCTTTCTTCTGATGTATAGTTTGCTATGATTTTATTGAAACGCAAGTACGAACTTTTTCCGGAAAGACACCCGTGAAGGTGGGAAGTAACCTTAACTGGTGACCCAGGGATTTCATGTGTCTATTGGCAGGAATTTTGATATTGAACCAGTCCGGGTTTTGTCGATCCGATCCGATCCGATCCGATCCGGTCCGTTCCGATCCGATCCGATCCGATCCGATCCCGTCCGGTCCGTTCCGGTCCGGTCCGATCCGATCCTGGTTTTGCCAACGGCCGACAAAAATTCCAGTTTTGGTATATTGTACCGTTAACAGCGCTAAAGGGTGAATGAATTACTGTAGCTGTGCCATGTTGTTTTGATTTTCAAGTTACTCATTCGTTGTTTCAAAAATAGCGATTCAGACAAGCAACATTTTGGAGTCGTTTTCACTCGCTCACAAGGCCCCACACCGAAAAAGTCGCCGTCCAGGTAAAATAATTATCGAAACAAACTAAAACATATTTTTCTAAAAATGGTTTTGGTAGTCCTTTATTGCGACAAAGTTTAGCAATTTTCGATTTTTTTTATCTTGCACGGTCTTAGGTGAAAATTGCTGAGAGCCACTCTTAAATCAAGTTTTGTACGCATACCGACATAAGGAACTTCAGAGGACTATGCTGCTGCTTTTGCAGAGGCTCTTTGTGAGGAGGAACCAAGGCGTTGATCGCGAGGAGGTCCGATCGTTTCGATCGGGAAGTATGAGTTCCATTAATGTTCGGAAGCTTAGCAGTACTTCACACAGAAGAAGCACAAAGAGCTCAGAGATGCAGAGCACCGCTGAGTCATGTTCAAGAGCCATTTCATCTCGGATGAGAGTTGAAATCTCAGGGAAAGGAGAGAAGACAAAAAAGAAAGCTAGCGCCAGCAGCGTTTAAAACAGAAATCAGTTGAGAAACGCCCACTTGCAGTGGCTCCACTCTTACAAGGTTTACTTTATGAGCAATGTGGTGTTGTTCAAGATCCTCCTATGTGGGTCCAGCTCGATGTAATGCTAACCATCGCAGAATATGGTCTTACCAACGAAGATATTATCATGCGGACAGTATGCTTGAATGTCTTTCACGTTCTTTTTGACAATTTGAAATTGCGGCAAAGTTATTCTGTTGACGAAGTTCATGCCGCTGATAAGCTGTTCGACTCGCAATCGGCCTTCTATCTTTCTTTCCGCTCTATTTTTGTTTCAATTCACATTTTTTATTATTTTGAAGAACTATGAGCCAGTACTTGAGATCGAGAAACGAGAGATCTTACTTGGCCACTTGCCTTCAGTTGATGGTTAACTGAGTGGGTGTGACCATTTTGTAAGAAGAATACATAACCCCTGTCATCAACAAGTCGCCGACAATTTCATCTCAGTATTACTTTTTCAGGAATATTTGAAAGAGCTAAATATTGTTTTTACACAAAACACAGACAAGCACAAACGAAAATCGAAACTTTTGGACCACGATGTTAGGGACTGATGTATTTTCGCTGTTTTCTTATTTTACTGTTTTTATTATTTCATTCCTTCAGCTCTTTGTTTTACCATAGCCATGATTTTCATCGATTCTCACATCAAGCAGATAAGCGATTTGCTTCCGTTTGTCTATGTTTTAATAAAGCTGTGTTGTTAAAACTACAAATATGGCATTAAAAACAGGACAATACAAAACAAAGATCTTTGTATTCTTGTTTTAGCCAGGAACACGTCCAGCAACAATGCCACTTTCAATGCCACATTCATTTGTTCCTCGGCGAATGTAGAAATATCCTGTTATAGAGATAAGAAAATACATAAGATAAAAATGTTCATTGTCCTACACACGTGAGAAAATTGCTTGGGATAACATATGTCCCCTGGCGACAACTTCTGGCAGCCAACTAGGATTGAAATTCCGCCTGAGATGACTTACCACGTAAAAAAAGGAACGGAAAAAACAGACAAAAAACAAAAAAAACAACGACAAAAAAGAAACTTAAAACAATAGCGTTTTAAAACATGCCAAACATATCCACTCACCATTCATACCCCAGGTAGTTCCCCAAGAATTGGCACAGATCTACGAAAACGAGGAGAAGTGACATAAAGAAGTTAGGGAACTTCGGAGAAACATGCCTGCAAGCCGGGCGTGATTGAGATGGCCCCAGGTTTACTAACGCGCGGCATACATTAGATGTCGTTTTTATAATCAATATTGATAAATACTCAGAAGAGAAAAGTACGAAAGGAAAATCAAGAACAAAGGAGCAGCTTTGCAGCACGAAATCCATTGCAAAGCTGAAAGCGAAACTTGGTTCCAAAGTAGAATGACCAGTTTACAACTTACGAGGATGTCCTCATAGCCCACTGAAATTAAACAGTTATGGGGTATTTACATGAGACCGGGAAGACCTCAGATCGGTATGAACTTAAACATGAAACCGGGACGAAATGCTTGGTGGCTGGTTTCGGGATGAAATTATATGTTTTGTTTAATAAATATATGGCTGACTCAAAAGCATACAGGCTTGAAATTTCTGGACCTGGTCTGAGATTTGTTGTCATTTACATGAGACCGGTACGAACTCAGGCCGGTCTGAGAGTTTCTCGTCTCGGTCCAGCAACAAACACGAAGTAACACCGGTCTGAGTTGATTGTGAAGCCGGTCTCATGTAAACGCATAAAAGAAATGTATGGCGGCCGATACGATCTCATGCCGGTCTAAGTTCGTCCTGGTTTCACGTAAATATCCCCTTAATCGCAAAGAGCCATTATTTCATATAACTGAAAGAAATGCAGAATTAACATTCGACCCATTTCAAGAATACAGTTACCAGACTGATGATATTACAGTGGATGGATTGTCAAGCGCATTTCCCTGGAACAGGTTGCTAGTCATAGCATCAAAGAGAGTAGTATACCTGGCTTACATAGCTCTTAGCCAATCAAAAAGCTTGTGTGGGTACCACTTGACACGAATGAACCAATCAGAGCACGATCCAGCTCATTAAGCGTCCGCCATGTTGTTTTGCAGGAAGCGGTCCATATTAAAGAGCAAAAAACCTTAAATAACAATGACCACAACCAGGTTTTCTGAGCCCGCGAGACTAAGTACCCCAGGAAATCATTGTTTTAACGAAAACCGCTGGTCAGCAACCTGGTTCTGGTCATTGCTGTCTAAGGTCTTCCGTAATGAGCAGTAGGAGTCCATAAATAGGCATAGCACCGGTAGTGCGCTGTAGTCACACGAACCGGAAATCAGGCCAAAGTCACGCCAAATGAAAGCTTATCGGTGAACCCCATTGTTACAAGTGGGAACTTGTAGGGGTCCTAGTGACCGTCCCAGCAAAAAAAAAACGGCAACATTTAATGTTGATGTTTGGAAGGAATTGTGAAGAAAAAACTCAAAAGGTCTGTTTAGGCAATCCGTGGGCGTTTACGCTGCGATCTTGTCTTGTTCTCGGCTGAATAAGGACCACTATACAAAGACCTATAGGAAGCTGTATACAGGGTCACGTTTAGATGAACCAATAAGCGGAAAGTCATGTCCGCCTAGGCCATACGAAAGAGTTCTAATGAGAAGGCAATTTAATGAAGCGGACACGTAATGAAATGTCGCCTTTTTGAAACACCTCAAAAATAACTAAAATGACTTTTAATATCACCAACAACAATCTATTTACAAACGTTAGGTTAATGCAAGGAATGCCACCTCTCCCAGCCTTTGTGATTATAAAATGACTTAGTTCCTTGCAAGAGATCATTGGTTCCATGATAAAAGCGGTGAAGTGTGTCCAAGACGTCTTTCAAAGGAGAGAAAAAGGGGGTTTGGCGAATGCGAAATCGCACTAATTTCAGAGTAAAAAAAATGTTGCTGGGAGACCGCTTTGCTTGGATAATTGCATAATAAGACAGTTGATAAGTAATGTTCTCGACAATTTATATAATTGTTTGTAAGGATTAAGAAGTAAAAGTTGAACTACGCATTGTCCAGATTGTACAGTAGTTTTCAGCTTGGATCTTTTGATTTTGTAAACTTTCCGTCTTCCGTTGGCAGGGGTTTTTCGTTGCTGTGCTTTATGTTCCACTGACTGAACATCCAGCACCTTGAGCACGTTACGTTATTGTTCGCTGGCAATAGAAGTATTTTATCGTAGTCAACGATACCAATCCAGCCGCCTTTTTGCACAATTTTACAAACAGCAAACCTTCTCTTAGTAGAATTATTCCTAGTCTCGTGCTACTGCCTAACCAATCCCACCGGTACTAACGGGACTGTTTATAGAACCCCCATACGTTCCCACTTCTAACAATAGGGTTTGTCAGTAACCTTTCAATTTACGTGATCTTGGCCTGATTTTCGGCTCGCGTGACATTTACAGTGCACTTCCAGGGCTGTGCCCTTTTATGGATTCCTGCTGCTCATTAGCATGGACCGCTTCCCGCCCAAAACAACATAGCCGACGCTTAGTGAGATTTAGTTCATTCGTGTCACGTGGTACCAATCCAGCCTTCTGATTGGCTAAGAGCTATATACACCGGGTATACTAATGGCCAGGCCGGATACCTTTGAGTGGAATTTTTCATATATCTCAAAAAGCAAAATTGTTATGGCTGTACGAAGACCAGTTTCCAAGAGCATTTTGATATGGAGTTTGTACGATGAAAAAACGTCCAGTAGGCGGGCATGCACCCGTGATGCGCAAGACTTTTTCCCCAATTTGCAGAAATGATTTTTTTGGATGGGATATTGCGCTGTGTAAGATACAAATCTGCTCCAAACTAGAAATCTGACCCCTCCTTTTCACCATTTTGGTAAACGTTCTCACAATGGAACGACACGTGCTACGCCGGAAAAGCCACACGAATAACACTTGCAACATCTAGAGATTATCAAATATGACAAGGCTTACCCAGTAATCAATGCCTTCCGAGGACGTTCCCCAGCTGAATACGAAAAAGAAAAGGATAAGAAATAAATACTATTAGCGAACACTTCATATGCTTGTATTAGGTTATTCTTGACGTTAGGAAGGCCTGTTAATGGGTTTCAATATAATTGGCGTTGTGCAAAATTAGCCGCGTCTTTTTTGCGGCCACTTTCTCCTTCCCTTCCGGGCATAAAGTTGCCTTCACAGGAGATGCTCACACGCGAGGATCACGCTTACGGCGTGTCGCACCTTCCGAAAAGGGAAGAAAAGGACTATTTTGCGGTCTATATCCCAAGAAAAAAAAGTAATTTTTATCTAATACCAACTCGATAGCGCATTGATAGCGAATTCTTTGCCTAAAGGTCCTTTGCATCATTTTCATTCTCGGAATACTTGAAATTTACATGATAAATTTCTCAAAATGATGAACGAACCCCAGCATTTTGATGGCATGCAGGCCCACTGTTCCTCCACTAACATGGATGTAGACACCTTCACGATATACCATGAAGTCTTCATAAACTGTGAAAACCGCTAAAGCAAAAAAAAATTAAAATGATTAGTTACCATGGTCACCACGGTTATGGACCCTAATTGGCCTCAATTACACGGCGGCCATGTTGAGTCCCGAGGGATTGAAAACTTCTTTTGTTTTGCCCCACCGAAGCTAGATCCCAAACATTTCAACTCGAGGCTCGGGGTGCGAAATCTATGCTGCGTAAATAAGCCCCATTCTCGACCGACAACCCAAACAAGACACTTGATTATTATTTTGCTTCCGTTGTTGGTATCAAACGCGAATAAACAAGAAAAAAAAGAAATATGTTGATGAACCTGAACGACAAAAATAGCTAACATACTTCGTTTCTTGATTTCGTTTGCTTTTTAATATTTTTAAGAGAATCATATTTCTTGATCTTATGAAATGCAACAGGGAATCCGATGTTATTCCTGGGAGTCGGGAGACAATAAGGTACCTTCAACTGGGCCATAAGACATGATTTCAGTCTGAATCGCTTTGACCTGTGAAAAGAATGTAAAAAATTGGACTCTTAGTAATGTTCAAGTAACGATTTGCCCCCCAAGTAGGATGTATTTTAATGGCAGCCATTTTAAAAATAACAACAGGGCCAGAATGGATCCGCAAAAATCAGTCTGGACGCTACTTGACATGTACGTTACAAAAACCTACCAAAAATAGAGCGTAAAAGGCTATGAAGAAAAACACTGGACGAAAAACAAACTCTGATGGGATTAAGTTAAAATTCAATGAAGAAAATGATATATGAACTGGATCATCTATTGAACTGCGGATATGAAATCAAATGTGACGCTATGATCCTCGCAGTTGTAAAGGCAATTTTAGCAATTGCGTAGATAGGCCTGAAGCATTCAGGATTTCAACGGGTTTTGAGCCCGTGACCTCGCGATGCCGGTGCGACTCTCTACTGAACCAACTGAGCTATGAAACTCATTTGAACCCAGAAATGACCAGCTCCCAGCATCAATGGCTTCATAGCTCAGTTGGTTAGAGCGTCGCACCGGCATCGCGAGGTCACAAGTTCAAACCCGATTGAAGTCCTGAAATTTTCAGGCTTCTCTACGCATTGCTAAAATTGCTCTCATAACCACCGAGATCATAGTTTCACTTGATTAAAGTTCATTGACTATACCGTTTCTTCATTTAAGCATGTTTGGTTTGTACTATTAAAGCACTGTTGTGAAATCTAATATCAAACTCCTGGGTGACACTATGTTGTTGTTTTTGTTAACAATTAATATATTGTGAAAATTATTGATGTCTCTACACCAGTAGTACTTGGACAAAACGCCTCTTATACGTGGTCGACACACCAGATTTCGGCCGATGCATTGTAGTCTTAGCATAGTTTATATGAACACACGAACAAGAGACAACCCGATTTATATGTCAAACAACAGACAAACTCGATTTCATTGAAAAGATAATTGAACTAAAATGCGCGCTGCGCTGCTTTACAGTCTCAACATAACATCTCCGTTTACCCAAGACAGACGAC
>NC_090880.1:1034191-1046691 GCF_036669935.1 Montipora foliosa
AACAATTACGTTAAGTTGCAATGATGAAATGGTATATGAAATGAATTATATATGAACTGCGGATATGAAATCAAGTGAAGCTATGATCTTCGCAGTTATGCGTAGAGAAGCCTGAAAAATTCAGGATTTCAACGGGGTTTGAACCCGTGACTTCGCGATTTCGGTGCGACGCTCTAACCAACTGAGCTATGGAAGAAGTCGTGAATTTTTCAGGCTTCTCTACGCAATTGTAAAAATTGCGTTCATAACTGCGAAGATCATAGCTTCACTTGGTTAAGTTGCAAGTTGCAAATTTTGATTTGACTGATTTTTTTGTAAAATATATTCAATGATGAGCTATCCTTCATACCAACAGGGAGTCTGTTGCATAGTTTCCGCTCCAATAAATCGAACGAGGGTTGTTTTACCCGAGGCAAAACTAAAATCTTCCGAGTAGTAGCTCGAATGCGATTGACTAAATCGCATTCAGCGCGCTGAATAAGCATTAGGGGAGTACTTTCGCTGAATGTCGCGTACTTCAGTTCCCTAATGGAACGGCCGCAACTGATCTCCAGCGCATGACAGAGCGAACCAATATGGGTACCGATCTAAAACTCGGAGCTATCGTCTAGCCATGAGGTGGGCCAAAGTTCTGAGACTGAAACACAATTTGAAAAACAAATCATATCTTATTATTTCAAAAACGCAGATCCATTATGATGCTGTTCAATAGAGTTTTTGTGACACATACCGCTGTAAGGTTTAATTATGAATTTCACATTAATCCCCATTGGGATCGATATTGCTTGCACACTTCATGCGCTTTGGAAGATCGCCAAGGAAATTGAAAATGTTTCAAATAAGAAAAGCCTTTGATTGCGATGATTTTCGTCCCTCTGTATAAATGCAAAGCGATGAAAAGGGCTTTTTCTTATTACCTCTAACCGAAAGTGAATTAAGCGCTCACTGTATTTAGTAGCGTTGCCATGTTTTTATTATTAAAGCTCATTTGAATGTTTTGTCTTCAAAACTAAAACTAATCTCTCTTTAATCTTGAATTTTGCACATTTGGAATTTTCCAGGAAGTGGTGATTGGATGTAGCGACTTACTGGTACAACGCCACTGCTGGAGCTTGCATCAAAGGCTTTACTTAATTCACAGGATTTATGATTCAAAATAGACGAGATTTCCAGGAATAAGGTTTGTATTAGTTTGTACGTTTTTGTGTTCATTAAGACAACACCAATTTAATTAAAATCTGATCGTCGACTTCGTATTCACCTTGTTTTCCCATAGACTCAAAACACTGGGGCTAATGCAATTCTCCCCAGATGTTCAAATGCCGCAAGATTTGTTCTGTAGTCGGGATCTAACAGCCTTATAATATTCAAAAGTAGCGCATTGTATAAATGTTGACAAGAGGGATAAACACTTTGTTTGGATAGTATTTTCTGCACGTTTTGGATGTTTTCATACCCGATGGATAAAGTTATTTGCCAAGCAATTTCTGGTCTGCTCTTCGACCCGTTCACCATCACTTTCAAAAAACAAACCATCAACACCACAGAAATCCTTCGGCTGACAGAAAGCGAAAGCCGGCGGTTTAGAAGTAACTACTAGCGATGGGTAGTCACCTTGCCATTCAATAGGAGATAAATTTGAAGATGTTAGGGCCGTGAACCAAGCAGAATGTCATAGAAATGACGTTAAAAGCACTAAATCGAGCCTGGCTTATTGCATAATGCAATAATAAGCCCATCACATAGGGTCGTAAAAGCCGTCTTCATAAGCTGACATTTAGCGGTTCTGATTGCTCATATAGACGGCTGCGTTTGATTCTTACATCCTTGCCATTTCTGGATCATCCATTGCATAGCGCTGATCATTCTTCTCGATCTGCAATGAATGCCTGCTGCGAAACAAAATTTTTCACACGGGACTCTCTTAAACAGCAGCTGCTAGAGCGGAAAATGGACGCAGAAACAAAGAACGAAATGTTTATGCAGATAGTATAATGTTTTGTTTTTTCTTTTCCATAATCTTCCATTTCCGTAGCGGTTTTACGAGAACAACTTGTCTCAGATCCGAATTCAATTCTAAAGATTTTCGCCTTCGTTTTAGCATTTTTTGTGAATGCTAGCCAATTAAAATATGTCTTTAGAGGACACAATTAGATCCTGTGCCCAATCTGTGAGTTAGGAATAAGAGGGCAAGGCGGCTTTTAGCCGGAGGCTTTGCTAACCTCTCGCGTGCAAATGTGGCCACCGGAAGATATGTCTTCTTTTGTATTTGCATAGGGAATGCTGAGAATGTTAATTAATAAAACACTGATATATTCATAAATTCGAGTTTTTTTTTTTTTTTTTTTGTTTTTTTTTTTCCTTTATTTCATTCGTCACAAATACAACAATTACAACACAAGTAAAAACATATAGGAAGTAGCTAAAACAGCTGCGCATTTGCTGTTGTTAGCATTAATTATCAGTTAATTATATGTATTCACAATAATAATTAATTAATAATTAATTAATGATTAATTAAATTACAATGACATTACATTGACGCTTACTGTTAGTATTCTAGAGTGGAAAATTGTCTGTCCATTTTCTATAAAAAGTTTCTGAATCATTATTCTTAGTTGCAATATATTTTTCTGTTTGATATTTAATTTTAATTTTAAATTTGAAACCTTCAAGATTTGGACGTACACCCTTCCTCCTGCAATCCCAAATATGTATTTTACCAATTAATATTAAGTAGTTTAGTAAGGGGCAAGATGATGCTGTAATTCCTATAATGATATCTTGTAGGTTTAGAATTTTAAATAGTTTTGATATAGTAAAATAGTATTATTCAAAGCTTTTCCAAAAGCATTCATAAATTCGAGTGCTTAAATGAGGAGACAGTGAAGCCGAGTGGTTAGGGCGCTTGCTTTGAGATCCGGAAACAAAACACGTTCTGACCACTCGTTGAATTCGTTCAATTTCCTGTAAATAGCCAACTGGTTTGCCTCCGGCCAGTTAGGATTCTTAAAAGTTGCTCTGTTCAATGCTCGGAGATATAGCAAGGGCTACGGGTCAATAGCCCATGAGGCGAAGCCGACCCGGACAGAAAAGACAACAATAAAGTTAGCAAGTGCAAGTTGAAGAAATATATATTTGGGAATAAAACGAAAGAAAGCATTACGCTTCTCTGCAGACAGTACAAATAATTTCCACTGCCTTGAACGGCAACGTACCATTTGAGTAATTTGAACATATTCTTCTTGTTGCAAAAGCAGAGATTTTCTCCCTTTGAGAACACTCATAGCGATGAAGAGCTTTCAAAATAGTGGAGACACATTGTACTCCTTTAACCAAACCGCGCTAGGCCGCGTGCAGCCAATTCGCTCTCCAGCCGAACTGTACCTATCCTTATCATGATATGCCTTTCTGCCAATCGCAAATGTGATTGGAAATGGTCTTGTCATTGGAGAATATGTTTCAGACAAGTGGCTACAAAGGGCGATCAGGCACACCTTTATCATCGGATTGGCGATTGCAGACTTTTTCATAGGAGTAGTTCCCTTACCAATTTGGATGTACATCACATACTCTGATTACCATGATTCTTCATTAAATTGGACTCTCTATCAGGTCTACATAACAGCTGATATCTTTATCGGTAGCACTTCCATTCTTCAACTCACAGGTATCAGTTTTGAGAGAACTTACGCCGTCATCACACCTGTCAAGCACCGCTTACTCAACAGAAGAAATATTTATATCGCTGCGGCTGTCTCTTGGTTGTTTTCAGCTGGACTGGCGTCTATTCAGCCTCTCCAGTATGGGACTCAGTGGCAGAGGACATACACTGTTTTCCTAGCAATAGTCTGCTTTTTCATTCCCACAACAGTGATAACTACTGCATACCTCAGCATTTTTATCGCTCTCAAGACCGAGAAAGCAACGACGAAGTATAGGAAAAGCAGAAACACCTTGGCGAAAGAGGTTGGTGTCTACAAATTAATGAATAAATGTACATGAAATATGATCCTATTTAGTTAAAAGTGCTCCAAGAAGAGGAATATAGTTTTGACGGCGTGGAAGGGAAGGCGAACTCTAGAGCATGTAATCTTGTAGGAAAATGTCAAATCAAGTTTTCAAAGGGTGGATTGCACATCATTGCTCTAGATTCCCTGGCCCACAAAATTGAGTCTCGGTTTCACCGCGTGGAATCTGGAATTTATTTTTCGTCAAAAAACGAAAAAGCAGATTTCTAAACATAATGGACTGCATCAAGTATGAAATCTAGAACATTTAACCCAGGGTTTAACTTTAAAAAGGCTAATGAACTTGTTTCCTCTTCTGAGTTGTAGGTTCGATTGTCTTTCACAGTAGCAATAATTACGCTGGTGTTTGTCATAACATGGCTACCCTTATTTAGTGTCACCATGCTTGCTACATTCAACCCTGGAGTTCTCCCTTCTTCACCGAACTCAGAGCGTGTGTTGAACTTTGTCAAATGGATACATTACTGCTCCAGTGTGTTAAATCAATTTTTATACGACATAAGGAACTTCAGAGGACTAAGCTGCTGCTTTTGCAGCGGCTCTTTGTGAGGAGGAACCAAGGCGTTGGTCGTGAGGAGGTCCGATCGTTTCGATCGGGAAGTATGAGTTTCATTAATGTTCGGAAGCTTAGCAGTACTTCACACAGAAGAAGCACAAAGAGCTCAGAGATGCAGAGCACCGCTGAGTCATGTTCAAGAGCCATTTCATCTCGGATGAGAGTTGAAAGCTCAGGGAAAGGAAAGGAGACAAAAAAGAAAACTAGCGCCAGCAGCGTTTAAAACAGAAATCAGTTGAGAAACGCCCAATTGCAGTGGCTCCACTCTTACAAGGTTTACTGAATGAGCAATGTGGTGTTGTTTAAGATCCTCCTATGTGGGTCCAGCTCGATGTAATGCTAACCATCTCAGAATATGGTCTTACCAACGAAGATATTATCATGTGGACAGTATGCTTGAATGTCTTTCACGTTTTTTTTTAACAATTTGAAATTGCGGCGAAGTTATAATGTTGACGAAGTTCATGCCGCTGATACGCTGTTCGACTCGCAATCGGCCTTCTATCTTTCTTTCCGCTCTATTTTTGTTTTAATTCACTTTTCTTATTATTATGAAGGACTATGAGCCCGTACTTGAGATCGAGAAACGAGAGATCTTACTTGGCCACTTGCCTTCAGTTGATGGTTAACTGAGTGGGTGTGACCATTTTGTAAGAAGAATACATAACCCCTGTCATCAACAAGTCGCCGACAATTTCATCTCAGTATTACTTTTTCAGGAATATTTGAAAGAGCTAAATATTGTTTTTACACAAAACACAGACAAGCACCAACGAAAATCGAAACTTTTGGACCACGATTTTAGGGACTGATGTATTTTCGCTGTTTTCTTATTTTATTGTTTTCTTATTTTATTGTTTTTATTATTTCATTCCTTCAGCTCTTTGTTTTACCATAGCCATGATATTTATTGATTCTCACATCGAGCGGATAAGCGATTTGCTTCCGTTTGTCTATGTTTTAATAAAGCTGTGTTGTTAAAACTGCAAATATGGCATTAAAAACAGGACAATACAAAACAAAGATCTTTGTATTCTTGTTTTAGCCAGGAACACGCCCAGCAACAATGCCACTTTCAATGCCACATTCATTTGTTCCTCGGCGAATGTAGAAATATCCTGTTATAGAGATAAGAAAATACATAAGATAAAAATGTTCATTGTCCTACACACGTGAGAAAATTGCTTGGGATAACATATGTCCCCTGGCGACAACTTCTGGCAGCCAACTAGGATTGAAATTCCGCCTGAGATGACTTACCACGTAAAAAAAGGAACGGAAAAAACAGACAAAAAACAAAAAAAAACAACGACAAAAAAGAAACTTAAAACAATAGCGTTTTAAAACATGCCAAACATATCCACTCACCATTCATACCCCAGGTAGTTCCCCAAGAATTGGCACAGATCTACGAAAAAGAGGAGAAGTGACATAAAGAAGTTAGGGAACTTCGGAGAAACATGCCTGCAAGCCGGGCATGATTGAGATGGTCCCAGGTTTACTAACGCGCGGCATACATTAGATCTCGTTTTTATAATCAATATTGATAAATACTCAGAAGAGAAAAGTACGAAAGGAAAATCAAGAACAAAGGAGCAGCTTTGCAGCACGAAATCCATTGCAAAGCTGAAAGCGAAACTTGGTTCCAAAGTAGAATGACCAGTTTACAACTTACGAGGATGTCCTCCTAGCCCACTGAAATTAAACAGTTATGGGGTATTTACATGAGACCGGAAGACCTCAGATCGGTATGATCTTAAACATGAAACCGGGACGAAATGCTTGGTGCCTGGTTTCGGGATGAAATTATATGTTTTGTTTAATAAATATATGGCTGATTTAAAAGCATACAGGCTTGAAATTTCTGGACCCGGTCTGAGATTTGTTGTCATTTACATGAGACCGGTACGAACTCAGGCCGGTCTGAGAGTTTCTCGTCTCGGTCCAGCAACCGCCACTAAGTCAGACCGATCTGAGTTCATTGTGAAGCCAGTCTCATGTAAACGCATAAAAAGAAATGTATGGCGGCCGATACGAACTCATGCTGGTCTAAGTTCGTCCTGGTCTCACGTAAATACCTCCTTAATCGCGAGAGCCATTATTTCATATAACTCAACGAAATGCAGAACTAAGCCTTCGTCCCATTTCAAGAATATAGTTACAAGACTGATGATACTACAGTGGATGGATTGTCCTGAAGCTAAGCGCATTTTCCTGGAACAGGTTGCGAGTCATAGCATCAAAGAGATTCCAAGACCAGAGTAGTATACCTGGCTTACATAGCTCTTAGCCAATCAGAAAGCTTGAGTGGGAACCACTTGACACGAATGAACCAATCAGAGCACCATCCAGCTCATTAAGCGTCCGCCATGTTGTTTTGCGGGAAGCGGTCCATACTAATGAGCGAAAAACCTTAAATAACAATTACCACAACCAGGTTTTCTGAGCCCGCGAGACTAAGCACCCCCAGCAAACCATTGTTTTAACGAAAACCGCTAGTCAGCAACCTGGTTCTCGTCATTGCCAATCTCGTACCCAGAGTCCTCGGGCTTCTTGGTCAGCGGGTGAGCGCCCGGAGAGACTCTGGGATAATCGACTTGAACTATATTTTTGATTGGCCGCTTGCGTAACAATGGCAGTCCGACAGGAAGTCGGTAAAGCCCCATTTACACGAGCAATTTTTCCTTGACAAGTCCACTTGTCAAGGAAAACTTGACGACTGTACACACTAGCAAGTTTTCCTTGACAAGTTTTCCTTGACAAGTTTTCCTTGGTAGTGTAAATGAAAAATATGACAAGTTTTCCTTGTCACATTTTCCGTGTTGTCCATCTACACGAGCAAATTTCAGACTTGACAATTTTTCCTTGTCAAGGAAAAGCTAGCACGCCAGATTTTCCTTGACAAGGAAAATTTGTCCACTATTCCCCATCTACACGAGCAATTTTTCCTTGTCAAGGAAAACTTGTCAAGGAAAAATTGCTCGTGTAAATGGGGCTTAAGTAATTCGGAAGCCCCAAAATTTGGAGGGAGATTCAAAATCTAAAACTAGTTTCAGTGTTGTTTGATTTTTTCTACCTCAGAAATATATAAATCACAAAAATAATAAAACGACGAGGTTTAAATTATGTCTTATACCGCACGGGAATTTTCCCACGCTGCTAAAAAGTGATTACTGTTGCTGTTGCAAAAGTACCGTGGGAAAACATTACACCAGTCTCTTTGAGGAGAAATCCGTGGAATAAGGTCTTGTCGAAGCAATTCAGAATTACGGAAACATTAAATTGTAGTAGAAGAGGACATTTGTGTCGTTTCCACAAAAAATTTCTCAATCGTGTTGCTTGCACGATGGCATTCTGAACGATGGAATGTACCCTGAAACACTAAAAATACACTTACCGAAAGCGTCAGAGGTTTCATCTTTATTTGCTCTTACAGCAAGACAATGAACATTTTTCCAGTTTCTTTGTGTGTAAGGCTAAAATTCTTGTTTCTCGAACACTTTCAATCCGCCATTTCTACTGTTCACGGTTTTCTCTTTTCTGTTTCCGTTTCAACTCAAGCATACGTAATCAGACCGGAACCCACGTTTTCTGGGAAAATGGAGTCGATTATCCCAGAGTCTCTCCGGGCTCTAACCCGCTGACCAAGAAGCCCGAGAACTCTGGGTACGAGATTGGGTTATTGCTGTCTAAGGTCTTCCCTAATGAGCAGCAGGAGTCCATAAATAGGCATAGCACTGGAAGTGTGCTGTAGATGTCACACGAACCGGAAATTAGGCCAAAGTCACGCCAAATGAAAGCTTATGGGCGAACCCCATTGTTACAAGTGGGAACTTGTAGGGGTCCTAGTAACCATCCCAGCAAAAAAAAACGACAACGATTAATGTTGATGTTTGGAAGGAATTGTGAAGAAAAAACTCAAAAGGTCTGTTTAGGCAATCCGTGGGCGTTTGCGCTGCGATCTTGTCTTGTTCTCGGATGAATAAGGACCACTTTGCAAAGACCTATAGGAAGCTGTATGCAGGGTCACGTTTAGATGAACCAATAAGCGGAAAGTCATGTTCGCCTAGGCCATACGAAAGAGTTCTAATGAGAAGGCAATTTAATGAAGCGGACACGTAATGAAATGTCGCCTTTTTGAAACACCTCAAAAATAACTAAAATGACTTTTAATATCACCAACAACAATCTATTTACAAACGTTGAGTTAATGCAAGGAATGCCACCTCTCCCAGCCTTTGTGATTATAAAATGACTTAGTTCCATGCAAGAGATCATTGGTTCCATGATAAAAGCGGTGAAGTGTGTCCAAGACGTCTTTCAAAGAAGAGAAAAAGGGGGGTTGGCGAATGCGAAATCGCACTGTTTTCAGAGTAAAAAAAATGTTCCTGGGACACCGCTTTAATTGCTTGGATAATTGCATAATAAGACAGTTGATAAGTAATGTTCTCGACAATTTATATAATTATTTGTAAAGAGATAAAAGTTAAACTACACATTCTCCAGATTGTACAATAGTTTCCAGCTTGGATCTTTTGATTTTGTTGACTTTTCCGGCTTCCCGCCCAAAACAACATAGCCGACGCTTAATGAGATGAATCGTGCTCTTATTAGTCCATTCGTGTCACGTGGTACCAATCAAAGCCTTCTGATTGGCTAAGAGCTATATACGCCGGGTATACTAATTGCCAGGCCGGATACCTTTGAGTGGAAATTTTCATTTATCTCAAAAAGCAAAATTGTTATGGCTGTACGAAGACCAGTTTCCAAGAGCATTTGATATGGAGTTTGTACGATGAAAAAACGTTCAGTAGGCGGGCATGCACCCGTGATGCGCAAGATTGCAGAAAATATTTTTTTGGATGGGATATTGCGCTGTGTAAGATACAAATCTGCTCCAAAGGAGAAATCTGACCACTCCTTTTCACCATTTTGGTAAACTTTCTCACGATGGAACGACACGTGCTACGCCAGAAAAGCCACACGAATAACACTTGCAACATCTAGAGATTATCAAATATGACAAGGCTTACCCAGTAATCAATGCCTTCCGAGGACGTTCCCCAGCTGAATACGAGAAAGAAAAGGATAAGAAATAAATACTATTAGCGAACACTTCATATGCTTGTATTAGGTTATTCTTGACGTTAGGAAGGCCTGTTAATGGGTTTCAATATAATTGGCGTTGTGTAAAATTAGCCTCGTCTTTTTTGCGGCCACTTTCTCCTTCCCTTCCGGGCATAAAGTTGCCTTCACAGGAGATGCTCATACGCGAGGATCACGCTTACGGCGTGTCGCACCTTCCGAAAAGGGAAGAAAACGACTGTTTTGCGGTCTATATCCCACGAAAAAAAAGTAATTTTTATCTAATACCAACTCGATAGCGCATTGATAGCGAATTCTTTGCCTAAAGGTCCTTTGCATCATTTTCATTCTCGGAATACTTGAAATTTACATAATAAATTTCTCAAAATGATGAACAAACCCCAGCATTTTGATGGCATGCAGGCCCACTGTTCCTCCACTAACATGGATGTAGACACCTTCACGATATACCATGAAGTCTTCATAAACTGTGAAAACCGCTAAAGCAAAAACAATTAAAATGATTAGTTACCATGGTCACCACGGTTATGGACCCTAATTGGCCTCAATCACACGGCGGCCATGTTGAGTCCCGAGGGATTGAAAACTTCTTTTGTTTTGCCCCACCGAAGCTAAATCCTAAACATTTCAACTTGAGCCTCGGGGTACGAATCTATGACGAACAAATAAGCCCCATTCTCGACCGACAACCCAAACAAGCCACTTGATTATTATTTTGCTTCCGTTGTTGGTCTCAAACGCGAATAAACAAGAAAAAAAAGAAATATGTTGATGAACCTGAACGACAGAAATAGCTAACATACTTTGTTTCTTGATTTCGTTTGCATTTTAATATTTTTAAGAGAATCATCTTTCTTGATCTTATGAATTACAACAGGGAATCCGATGTTATTCCTGGGAATCGGGAGACAATACGGTACCTTCAACCGGCCCATAAGACATGATTTCAGTCTGAATCGCTTTGACCTGTGAAAATAATGTAAAAAATTGGACTCTTAGTAATGTTCAAGAAACGATTTGCCCCCCAAGTAGGATGTATTTCAATGGCAGCCATTTTAAAAATAACAACAGGGCCAGAATGGATCCGCAAAAATCAGTCTGGACGCTACTTGACATGTACGTAACAAAAACCTACCAAAAATAGAGCGTAAAAGGCTATGAAGAAAAAAACCGGACGAAAAAAAAACTCTGATGGGATTAAGTTAAAATTCAATGAAGAAAATGATATATAAACTGGATCATCTATTGAACGCCCCTTTTCGAAGCAGTCAATTAGTCACCTATATTTTTTTAAATTCATAAATCCTATTAGCCCCCATGACAGCCGGAGTGAACGCTACCCATACGTCTTGTTTTAAGACATCTACTGACGTTACTCAACTGATCATATTTCTCTAATGTTGATTCAAATCAGACCTGGTGAAATACTATTCATCGACAGCTGGCCCTGCCAGGAGTAAAAAGACGGTTTCACTTTATCGATTTGACTAAGAAGAAGCGATTCAAGTTTGGAGCTTCAACTTACATTTGCTTCCACTGTGTACGCATCCAATGCTTTATAAAATCTTGGATCTGATCCAGAGCCACTCGGACATTGTGAAATATAAGTGCTGTTAATTTTACAAGAATCCGTTGTTGCGGTGTATTCTCCATAACATCGTTCAGTCAGGAGTCTGAAGAGAATTCCAAACACAGCATAATAGAGCGGTTTTCAATTGAGTGTCGAAATTAATTAGCGAATTACTTTGGTTTTGCATTACTTCACTCAGTGATTGGTTCAAAGTTCTCGCGCCACTTTTTCAACCAATCAGAAGTGAAACCAAAACCAATCGTGGCTCGCGCGAGCACATTTTTCCGCGCTTTGTGTCGGCTACGTGTCATTACTTCGAGTTTTGATTGGTTACTGGATTGTCTCCGTCCTTTTTGATTGGCCAAAGTAATTACTTTGGTTTTGGTTTTACGACACTCATTTGAAAATCGCTCTATTATCGCACGACAATTATTATACCATCTTTCGCATGCTGTAACGAGAGAGATGCAACTGACAGAATTTTAACGAGGGTCTCGATGGAGTCAACTGTTGGATGTACTTTAAAATAAGACGTTCATTAAACGATTAATCTTTAGTGAAAGAATACTTTTAAATTCTTGCTACCTTTTCTTTATTTTTCAAGCACAGACAGAAGAGTTGTCAAATAGCTTAAAGGTCCACATCTACCGAAAAGTCATTGCGCACAATGACTGAATTTCGTGTAACAAGAAATTATTCAAACAGCTGACATGTTGTTACCGCGCGATTCGCCTGAGTAGACAGCCAATCAAATCACGCATTTTGACAAAGCGTCATTTGAAACAAAAACAAATGACCACAATGTTGCTTCGACTTTCAACATCGAATGGCGATATCCAGTGTTTCAACAATAAGTTTTGGTATGGTAATGAGCTCAACGCTTACCATCATCATTGTGGATTAAATGAGAACAATAATTCTATGTCGTCTTCACGTGTTTCTTAATATTTAGGAATGATTACGAACTGGGTGTCAATTGATTTTGGCTTTCACGCTCAATGGTTGATCGTTTGGCTCGTGGACAATTACAATTTTCCCAGTTAAAACAAAGCTTATTACTTAACTTTATTCATTTTTTTGTCAATTTTGGAACATTTGCCTTGTCTCTTAACTTTATGAGTTTCCTGGCGGAAGTCGGTGTTCGTTGGTTCTGATGATGTGGACGTGACGCTATATCCAACCAAAATGAATGAAAGATAATTACTACAATTATTTCATTACTGAATCATGCAACAGC
>NC_090880.1:1054191-1064191 GCF_036669935.1 Montipora foliosa
CGCTCATAACTGCGAAGATCATAGCTTCACTTGGTTAAGTTGCAAGTTGCAAATTTTGATTTGACTGATATTTTTGTAAAATAAATTCAATGATGAGCTATCCTTCATACCAACAGGGAGTCTGTTGCAAAGTTTCCGCTCCAATAAATCCAACGAGGGTTGTTTTACCCGAGGCAAAACTAAAATCTTCCGAGTAGTAGCTCGAATGCGATTGACTAAATCGCATTCAGCGCGCTGAATAAGCATTAGGGGAGTACTTACGCTGAATGTCGCGTACTTCAGTTCCCTAATGGAACGGCCGCAACTGATCTCCAGCGCATGACAGAGCGAACCTTTGACCATCAATCGAGTGAATAAATGTTTCTGCGAAGTGTTGAGCGTCCTTGTATTAGTGGCACTCATGAAAATAACAATAGCTACATAAAGGAATGTCCAGTTCAGTCAAACCCAAAGTATTACAAAGATATGGGTACCGATCTAAAACTCGGAGCTATCGTCTAGCCATGAGGTGGGCCAACGTTCTGAGACTGAAAAACAATTTTGAAAACAAATCATATCTTATTATTTCAAAAACGCAGATTCATTAAGAACTGCGCTTCATTAGCCACTGACACAGTAATGCAAACTTACCACGTGTATTCATAAGTTACTGACTTCTGAGTAAGATTAGGTCAGAATGTTATTGCCTTGTTATTGACTTTAAAAAACAAAGAGTCATACCCTGCATTCAATGAGTTGATCTCATTGACCATTTCAGGAGATAGCAAAACGAAAGGAGACTGATCAGTCTTTCCCAAAGTGAAGTGAGCAAACGCCAGCAACAGACAAACAGCTTTGCATTCCATTCTGCTTAAGCTTCGAACTAATTTCCTTGTTTGGTAGCTAGATTTACCGATTAAAAAATAAGGAACTTCTTCCAAGACCACATCAAAGGCGAAACTGAAATTCACACGATCGCAAATACCGGAAATAGAGGGAACCCAGCTAAACAGCAAGAAGACCCAATGATATTCTGTTTATAAATAGTTAGCATAGGTTTGCATAACAAGTGACCTACTTGGGCGCGTGGGTTTGAAGCATGGACAATAATATATCTGAAGCCATTTGCTGGCTAGTCTTTCGAAGAAAGTTTTTGTCGGTATTGCTTATTTTGAAACCATTTACCTGGGTGGGGATGAGTGTTGACAGGAGCCCATCTGGAGCGTGCAACTTCCATACAGCGTCTGTGAAACGGCGTTTTCAAAAGTAGGTTTATTTTTAGACTAGCCCTTCCCGCGAATTAGGTCAGAAAAGAAAGGCAGTTCCGGTTCGGTGACCCAATGACGTCAGTTTAATTTCTTGTAATTGGTCATCGGGTTCCTGTGGGAGTCTCGTTCGCGGGAAATTCAATCTAAAAATAACCTTACTTGTGAAAACGCCGTTGCACGAAAATAGGTAAGTTGCACGCTCCGGGTGATCGGCTCCTGGTGTTGATTAAGATAAAAACGAAACCGGTAAATAAATTATTTGCTTGAAAATGAAAATACGAGAATGCCATCTCAACGACAAAACATTCCATTTTTTCATTCCATTATATTTCATTCAAAACATTCAATAGACCAGTTTCCCAGTCCCATAACGCAATACGTTTTGGAGGGTTCGTTGCCGAAAAAAAACAATACAAGCTATTTACTCGATCTTGGGACTGTATCATGCTTCAGTGAACTAAGAGGGGAATGGTTATGAAACCAGACAAATTTCTTTGTTGTAGATTTTTGTTCTCTTTTTTGGCCTTGACCGTGCACAAAACACAATAGTTGTTCACTCCGTATTGCGGAACTAACCAATAGAAACGTGTTGGCTACGTAATTCATGCATAGTGTATGAGGGCAAAACAAAGATTGTGCACGGTCGTGGACTTTCCAACCTAAATCTTGGCATCTTTGTTTGCTCCTTTGATGTTTGCCGAGCTTCAAAACCAGTCCCCTTCATTAACTATGATGCTGTTCAATAGAGTTTTTGTGACACATACCGCTGTAAGGTTTAATTATGAATTTCATATTAATTCCCATTAGGATCGATATTGCTTGCACACTTCATGCGCTTTGGAAGATCGCCAAGGAAATTGAAAATGTTTCAAATAAGAAAAGCCTTTGATTGCGATGATTTTCGTCCCTCTGTATAAATGCAAAGCGATAAAAAGGGCTTTTTCTCATTACCTCTAACCGAAAGTGAATTAAGCGCTCACTGTGTTTAGTAGCGTTGCCATGTTTTTATTATTAAAGCTAATTTGAATGTTTTGTCTTCAAAACTAAAACTAATCTCTCTTTAATCTTGAATTTTCAAGCAATTATACTTGTGCACATTTGGAATTTTCCAGGAAGTGGCGATTGGATGTAGCGACTTACTGGTACAACGCCACTGCTGGAGCTTGCATCAAAGGCTTTCCTTAATTCACAGGATTTATGCTTCAAAATAGACGAGATTTCCAGGAATAAGGTTTGTATTAGTTTGTACGTTTTTGTGTTCATTAAGACAACACCAATTTAATTACAATCTGATCGTCGACTTCGTATTCACCATGTTTTCCCATAGACTCAAAACACTGGGGCTAATGCAATTCTCCCCAGATGATCAAATGCCGCAAGATTTGTTCTGTAGTCGGGATCTAACAGCCTTATAATATTCAAAAGTAGCGCATTGTATAAATGTTGACTAGAGGGATAAACACTTTGTTTGGATAGTATTTTCTGCACGTTTTGGATGGTTTCATACCCGATGGATAAAGTTATTTGCCAAGCAATTTCTGGTCTGCTCTTCGACCCGTTCACCATCACTTTCAAAAAAACAAACCATCAAAACCACAGAAATCCTTCGGCTGACAGAAAGCGAAAGCCGGCGGTTTAGAAGTTAACTACTAGCGATAGGTAGTCACCTTGCCATTCAATAGGAGATAAATTTGGAGATGTTAGGGCCGTGAACCAAGCAGAATGTCATAGAAATGACGTTAAAAGCATTAAATCGAGCCTGGCTTATTGCATAATGCAATAATACTGCCTTGGAGCTTGAAGCCCATCACATAGGGTCGTAAAAGCCGTGTTCATAAGTTGACATTTAGCGGTTCTGATTGCTCATATGGACGGCTGCGCTTGATTCTTACATTCTTGCCATTTCTGGATCATCCAAAGCATAGCGCTGATCGTTCTTCTCGATCTGCAATGAATGCCTGCTGCGAAACAAAATTTTTCACACGGGACTCTCTTAAACAGCAGCTGCTAGAGCGGAAAATGGACGCAGAAACAAAGAACGAAATGTTTATGCAGATAGTATAATGTTTTGTTTTTTCTTTTCCATAATCTTCCATTTCCGTAGCGATTTTACGAGAACAACTTGTCTCAGATCCGAATTCAATTCTAAAGATTTTCGCCTTCGTTTTAGCATTTTTTGTCAATGCTAGCCAATGAAAATATGTCTTTAAGGGACACAATTAGATCCTGTGCCCAATCTGTCAGTTAGGAATGAGAGGGCAAGGCGGCTTTTAGCCGGAGGCTTTGCTAACTTCTCCCATGCAAATGTGGCCACCGCAAGACATGTCTTTTTTTGTAGTTGCATAGAGAATGCTGAGAATGTTAATTAACAAAACACTGATATATTCATAAATTCGAGTACTTAAATGAGGAGACAGTGAAGCCGAGTGGTTAGGGCGCTTGCTTTGAGATCCGAAAACAAAACACGTTCTGACCACTCGTTGAATTTGCTCCAGGTAATGCTTCGTTCAATTTTCTGTAAATAGCCAACTGGTTTGCCTCCGGCCAGTTGGGATTCTTAAAAGTTGTTCTGTTCAATGCTCGGAGATATAGCAAGGGCTACGGGTCAATAGCCCATGAGGCGAAGCCGACCCGGACAGAAAAGACAATAATAAAGTTAGCAAGTGCAAGTTGAAGAAATATATATTTGGGAATAAAACGAAGAAAGCATCACGCTTCTCTGAAGACAGTACAAATAATTTCCACTGCCTTGAACGGCAACGCACCATTTGAGTAATTTGAACATATTCTTCTTGCCGCAAAAGCAGAGATTTTCTCCCTTTGACAACACTCATAGCGATGAAGAGCTTTCAAAACAGTGGAGGCATATTGTACTCCTTTAACCAAACCGCGCTAGGCCGCGTGCAGCCAATTCGCTCTCCAGCCGAACTGTACCTATTCTTATCATCATATGCCTTTCTGGCAATCGCAAATGTGATTGAAAATGGTCTTGTCATTGGAGCATATGTTTCAGTCAAGTGGCTACAAAGGGCGATCAGGCACACCTTTATCATCGGATTGGCGATTGCAGACCTTTTCATAGCAGTAGTTACCAATTTGGATGTACATCACATACTCTGATTACCATGATTCTCCATTAAATTGGACTCTCTATCAGGTCTACATAACAGCTGATATCTTTATCGGTAGCACTTCCATTCTTCAACTCACAGGTATCAGTTTTGAGAGAACTTGCGCCGTCATCACACCTGTCAAGCACCGCTTACTCAACAGAAGAAATATTTATATCGCTGCGGCTGTTTCTTAATTGTTTTCAGCTGGACTGGCGTCTATTCAGCCTCTCCAGTATGGGACTCAGTAGCAGAGGACATACACTGTTTTCCTAGCAATAGTCTGCTTTTTCATTCCCACAACAGTGATAACTACTGCATACCTCAGCATTTTTATAGCTATCAAGACCAAAAAAGCTACGACGAGGTATAGGAAAAGCAGAAACACCTTGGCGAAAGAGGTTGGTGTCTTTACAAATTAATGAATAAATGTACCATGAAATATGATCCTCGCTCCAAGAAGAGGAATATGGTTTTTACGGCGTGGAAGGGAAGGCGGACTTTAGAGCATGTAATCTTGTAGGAAAATGTCAAATCAAGTTTTCAAAGGGTGGATTGCACATCATTGCTCTAGATTCCCTGGCCCACAAAATTGAGTCTCGGTTTCAACGCGTGGAATCTGGAATTTATTTTTCGTTAAAAAAGGAGAAAGCAGATTTCTAAACATAATGGACTGCATCAAGTATGAAATCTAGAACATTTAACCTAGGGTTTAACTTTAAAAAAGCTAATGAACTTGCTTCCTCTTCTGAGTTGTAGGTTCGATTGTCTTTCACAGTAGCAATAATTACGCTGGTGTTTGTCATAACATGGCTATCCTTATTTAGTCTCACCATGCTTGCTACATTCAACCCTGGAGTTCTCTCTTCTTCACCGAACTCAGAGCGTGTGTTGAACTTTGTCAAATGGATGCATTACTGCTCCAATGTGTTAAATCAATTTTTGTACGCATACCGACATAAGGAACTTCAGAGGACTATGCTGCTGCTTTTGCAGAGGCTCTTTGTGAGGAGGCACCAAGGCGTTGATCGTGAGGAGGTCCGATCGTTTCGATCGTGAAGTATGAGTTTCAGTAGCGTTCGAAAGCTTAGCAGTACTTCACACAGAAGAAGCACAAAGAGCTCTGAGATGCAGAGCACCGCTGAGTCATGTTCAAGAGCCATTTCATCTCGGATGAGAGTTGAAATCTCAGAGAAAGGAGAGGAGACAAAAAAGAAAACTAGCACCAGCAGCGTTTAAAACAGAAATCAGTTGAGAAACGCCCACTTGCAGTGGCTCCACTCTTACAAGGTTTACTTTATGAGCAATGTGGTGTTGTTCAAGATCCTCCTATGTGGGTCCAGCTCGATGTAATGCTAACCTTCTCAGAATATGGTCTTACCAACGAAAATATTATCATGCGGACAGTATGCTTGAATGTCTTTCACGTTTTTTTTAACAACTTGAAATTGTGGCGAAGTTATTCTGTTGACGAAGTTCATGCCGCTGATACGCTGTTCGACTCGCAATCGGCCTTCTATCTTTCTTTCCGCTCTATTTTTGTTTCAATTCACTTTTTTTATTATTTTGAAGGACTATGAGCCAGTACTTGAGATCGAGAAACGAGAGATCTTACTTGGCCACTTGCCTTCAGTTGATGGTTAACTGAGTGGGTGTGACCATTTTGTAAGAAGAATACATAACCCCTGTCATCAACAAGTCGCCGACAATTTCATCTCAGTATTACGTTTTCAGGAATATTTGAAAGAGCTAAATATTGTTTTTACACAAAACACAGACAAGCACAAACGAAAATCGAAACGTTTGGACCACGATTTCAGGGACTGATGTATTTTCGCTGTTTTCTTATTTTATTGTTTTTATTATTTCATTCCTTCAGCTCTTTGTTTTACCATAGCCATGATTTTCATCGATTCTCACATCGAGCGGATAAGCGATTTTCTTCCGTTTGTCTATGTTTTAATAAAGCTGTGTTGTTAAAACTACAAATATGGCATTAAAAACAGGACAATACAAAACAAAGATCTTTGCATTCTTGCTTTAGCCAGGAACACGCCCAGCAACAATGCCACTTTCAATGCCACATTCATTTGTTCCTCGGCGAATGTAGAAATATCCTGTTATAGAGATAAGAAAATACATAAGATAAAAATGTTCATTGTCCTACACACGTGAGAAAATTGCTTGGGATAACATATGTCCCCTGGCGACAACTTCTGGCAGCCAACTAGGATTGAAATTCCGCCTGAGATGACTTACCAGGTAAAAAAAGGGAAGGTAAAAAACAGACAAAAAACAACAAAAAGAAACAACGACAAAAAAGAAACTTAAAACAATAGCGTTTTAAAACATGCCAAACATATCCACTCACCATTCATACCCCAGGTAGTTCCCCAAGAATTGGCACAGATCTACGAAAACGAGGAGAAGTGACATAAAAAACTTAGGGAACTTCGGAGAAACATGCCTGCAAGCCGGGCGTGATTGAGATGACCCCATGTTTACTTACGCGCGGCATACATTAGATGTCGTTTTTATAATCAATATTGATAAATACTCAGAAGAGAAAAGTACGAAAGGAAAATCAAGAACAAAGGAGCAGCTTTGCAGCACGAAATGCATTGCAAAGCTGAAAGCGAAACTTGGTTCCAAAGTAGAATGACCAGTTAACAACTTACGAGGATGTCCTCATAGCCCACTGAAATTAAACAGTTATGGGGTATTTACATGAGACCGGGAAGACCTCAGATCGGTATGAACTCAAACATGAAACAGGGACGAAATGCTTGGTGCCTGGTTTCGGGATGAAATTATATGTTTTGTTTAATAAATATATGGCTGACTCAAAAGCATACAGGCTTGAAATTTCTGGACCCGGTCTGAGATTTGTTGTCATTTACATGAGACCGGTACGAACTCAGGCCGGTCTGAGAGTTTCTCGTCTCGGTCCAGCAACCGACAGGAAGTCAGATCGGTCTGAAGCCGGTCTCATGTAAACGCATAAAAAGAAATGTATGGCGGCCGATACGAACTCATGCCGGTCTAAGTTCGTCCTAGTCTCACGTAAATACCCCCTTAATCGCGAGAGCCATTATTTCATATAACTGAACGAAATGCAGAACTAAGCCTTCGTCCCATTTCAAGAATATAGTTACAAGACTAATGATATTACAGTGGATGGATTGTCCTGAAGCTAAGCGCATTTTCCTGGAACAGGTTGCGAGTCATAGCATCAAAGGGATTCCAAGACCAGAGTAGTATACCTGGTTTACATAGCTCTAAGCCAATCAGAAAGCTTGAGTAGGAACCACTTGACACGAATGAACCAATCAGAGCACCATCCAACTCATTAAGCGTCCGCGTGTTGTTTTGCGGGAAGCGGTCCATACTAATGAGCAAAAAACCTTAAATAACAATAACCACAACCAGGTATTCTGAGCCCGCGAGACTAAGCACCCCCAGCAAACCATTGTTTTAACGAAAACCGCTGGTCAGCAACCTGGTTCTGGTCATTGCCAATCTCGTACCCAGAGTCCTCGGGCTTCTTGGTCAGCGGGTGAGCGCCCGGAGAGACTCTGGGATAATCGACTTGAACTATATTTTTGATTGGCCGCTTGCGTAACAATGGCAGTCCGACAGGAAGTCGGTAAGTAATTCGGAAGCCCCAAAATTTGGAGGGAGATTCAAAATCTAAAACTAGTTTCAGTGTTGTTTGATTTTTTCTACCTCAGAAATATATAAATCACAAAAATAATAAAACGACGAGGTTTGAATTTTGTCTTATACCGCACGGGAATTTTCCCACGCTGTTAAAAAGTGATTACTGTTGCTGTTGCAAAAGTACCGTGGGAAAACATTACACCAGTCTCTTTGAGGAGAAATCCGTGGACTAAGGTCTTGTCGAAGCAATTCCGAACTACGGAAGCATTAAATTGTAGTAGAAGAGGACATTTGTGTCGTTTCCACAAAACATTTCTCAATCGTGTTGCTTGCACGATGGCATTCTGAACGATGGAATGTACCCTGAAACACTAAAAATACACTTACCGAAAGCGCCAGAGGTTTCATCTTCATTTGCTCTTACAGCAAGCCAATGAACATTTCTCCAGTTTCTTTGTGTGAAAGGCTAAAATTCTTGTTTCTCGAACACTTTCAACCCGCCATTTCTACTGTTCACGGTTTTCTCTTTTCTGTTTCCGTTTCAACTCAAGCATACGTAATCAGACCGGAACCCACGTTTTCTGGGAAAATGGAGTCGATTATCCCAGAGTCTCTCCGGGCGCTAACCCGCTGACCAAGAAGCCCGAGGACTCTGGGTACGAGATTGGGTTATTGCTGTCTAAGGTCTTCCCTAATGAGCAGCAGGAGTCCATAAATGGGCATAGCACTGGAAGTGTGCTGTAGATGTCACACGAACCGGAAATTAGGCCAAAGTCACGCCAAATGAAAGCTTATCGGCGAACCCCATTGTTACAAGTGGGAACTTGTAGGGGTCCTAGTGACCGTCCCAGCAAAAAAAACGACAACAACTAATGTTGATATTTGGAAGGAATTGTGAAGAAAAAACTCAAAAGGTCTGTTTAGGCAATCCGTGGGCGTTTGCGCTGCGATCTTGTCTTGTTCTCGGATGAATAAGGACCACTTTACAAAGACCTATAGGAAGCTGTATTCAGGGTCACGTTTAGATGAACCAATAAGCGGAAAGTCATGTTCGCCTAGGCCATACGAAAGAGTTTTAATGAGAAAGCAATTTAATGAAGCGGACACGTAATGAAATGTCGTCTTTTTAAAACACCTCAAAAATAATTAAAATGATTTTTAATATCACCAACAACAATCTATTTACAAACGTTAGGTTACTGCAAGGAATGCAACCCGTCCCAGCCTTTGTGATTATAAAATGACTTAGTTCCATGCAAGAGATCATTCGTTCCATGATAAAAGCGGTGAAGTGTGTCCAAGACGTCTTTCAAAGAAGAGAAAAAGGGGGGTTGGCGAATGCGAAATCGCACTGATTTCAGAGTAAAAAAAATATTGCTGGGACACCGCTTTGCTTGGATAATTGCATAATAAGACAGTTGATAAGTAATGTTCTCGACAATTTATATAATTATTTGTAAGGATTAAGAAGTAAAAGTTGAACTACGCATTGTCCAGATTGTACAGTAGTTTTTAGCTTCGATCTTTCGATTTTGTAAACTTTTCCGTCTTCCGTTGGCAGGGGTTTTTCGTTGCTGTGCTTTATGTTCCACTGACTGAACATCCAGCACCTTGAGCACGTTATGTTATTGTTCGCTGAGAATACTTTTTAGAGGTATTTTATCGTAGTCAACGATACCAATCCAGCCGCCTTTTCGCACAATTTTACAAACAGCAAACGTTCTCCCAGTAGAATTATTCCTAGTCTCGTGCTACTGCCTAACCAATCCCACCGGTACTAACGGGACTGTTTATAGAACCCCCATACGTTCCCACTTGTAACAATAGGGTTTGTCAGTAACCTTTCAATTTAAGTGATTTTGGCCTGATTTTCGGCTCGCGTGACATTTACAGTGCACTTCCAGGGCTATGCCCTTTTATGGATTCCTGCTGCTCATTAGCATGGACCGCTTCCCGCCCAAAACAACATAGCCGACGCTTAAT
>NC_090880.1:1086691-1091691 GCF_036669935.1 Montipora foliosa
GTTTTATAATATTTATTATATTTTGTCAATGACAATCTTTCTTTACTTGCCTCTTTATGCAATAGCATGACATCATCAGATGTGGCAGAGAAATCATCTAGGAGATGCTGTTTCAGTCTTCGCTTCTTCCAATCTTTTGGGCCATTTACTGTTAATGAATTTTAAAATAAGTATGATCAAGTAACAACATTAATAAAAATGTTCAATTAAGATTAAACCACTCAATTAAAATAAGAGTATGCAAGTACATATGTTGTCAAATGTGTTAGTTGATTATGAAAACAGTCAGCCCACCCCTCCTCTTTCAGGCAATGGACTCTAGCTCAGCTTGCTATATAGTGAGGATATCAATGACATCACCTATTAATATTAATGTGCCAACTGGAGCCTTATTGGATACCGAAACAAAGGGTTCTTTTGTTCGGTGGTTGGCGTTTTTAAATATCAAAAGAAATTTGATGTCAATGTTTGTAAACAGATATCTTCCTTATAAAAGGAATTTTATAATTATGAAAAGCAGTCCCCATTAAAAAGCTGTCAATGTGAAGAAAATCTGGTCCACAATCTTTCATCAAAATATATTTTGTTCAATTTACATGCAAAGTTGAAAATCCATAGACCCCGTACTAAAAAAAATCTCCATATACACACACACACAAAAAGGATTTCAAATTCCAGGGAGAGGAAGGGTGCAGAAAGACCAAAACATTCAAAGAAACCTCATTAGAATTTCCAGATTGGTGAAGGGGTGTCAAAATGCACCGTTTGTGGGGGAGGAATGGACATTTTATGGAACTACACATTGAAGAAAAAATCCTGCTAAATAAATCTCAAGGCTTTTTCTAAAAAACAGTTGTCAGGTTTAATTAAGCTACTGCATAATTGTACAAAATGTTAATGTTGATAAACAAAAAGGAAACAAAAAAACATTTTATGTTTATTAACACAGCTAACAGATAAAGAATGGTTTCTTCATGTATTTCAATCACTCTGCAGTCCTAACAATTTGGGGATTTGGTAATGATTAAAATAGTCCCCATAATGGACAATTTAGACAGAGAAGAGACTTGCAAAAAATATTCAAAATCACAAAATGTAGGTGGTAGGATTCATAAATTATAAATTGTGGCATTTGCATTACCTTGGTGCAAGCTTCTCATCTCTTTGCAAAACTGCATCATGCATTGGTACCAACCTCTGTATAACACACACATGTCAAGATGCAGCATGCTTATCTTTGCACCCAGTCCACTTCTTTAACAAAACCTGATCATTATCTATGGCAGTTAGAATGTCTCCTTCTTGTTGTTACTTGTATCATACTTTATATTCTGTCAACTCAGTCTATGTAATTAGTTAATTTATACTTACCTTCATTGTATTTTACTTTCGATCCAGGCCTTACCGTTAATGTTAGCTTTATTTTTACTCTGAGGGAGCCCAATGTCTATAAGCCTCATGGTTTCTTTTTGGGCTTCCTCGCCACTTTCATTTGCTTTTGTGTAACTGTTTTGTTTTATCGTTATTTGTATTTCGTGGTAAATCAAATAAAGCTACTATACTATACTATACTACTATAAAGCTCCTTCTGGCATAGCAGGGAACCATTTAACCAGGATTTCATAATGTTATACTGATGACCCGGATGAAGTTTTCCATAAATATCCACTGCCATTCTGCTGCATGCAATTGAATGCATAACCAGGTTGGATCCAAACATAATGGAACTAAAGCTGTGTTTTGCTACACTTTGCAGGGGATCAACGGCCATCACTTTTTTGACAGGCATTGTTCTTGTGTCACTAAAGAGTTAAGCCTTCCACTGCACTTTTCAGAATTGATACCAAAATATCGTTCAAAATCATCCTTGAATTTATTTTTAGGCCTTTCAGTCTTTTTCGACGCTGTAGAGCCACAAAATCTACACAAGTTTGCCATTTTTTTTTCCTGTGGGCATCAGCATCCGCCATCTCAACGCCTAGGTTTGTAGGAGTAAATCAATCAAATATGGGCGCCATTATTAACAGCACATCGCAAATCAAAATACTCCCTTGCACATTTTTACTAGATCGTGAAAAGTCAAGTAAAAGACTTGAAGATATCGACATTTTTTTTGCAAATGCTGGAAAAATCTACAAGTGCCTTTAATCTAACGACAAAGTGGAAAACATACCTGACTTTGGGATCAAATTTCATGCACTGTCCCACTTTACAGTTAACATTTCCAACCGTTCAACCCGCTCTGCCACCGCCATCTTTGACAAAGGCGAAGAATGTTCCTTTGCTGTCCATATCGAATAGAATTTTGGGTAGATAACCCAACTAGTTCCGAAGAAAAAACGAATAAAGTGAAGTGTATACAAAATCCTCCGATTTCTGCAATGGCCGCCATGTTGTGACGTAACACGGTTATCAAAATTGATAACAATCCTGGACTGGACAAGCAGCATAGTTAAACACGACTGCGGGACTGCGTTTTTAATTAAGACATTTAGTGGGGGCGGAAGCAGCATTGTTAAACACGACTGCGGGACCGCGGTGGCAGCTTTTTTAAGTAGGACATTTGGTGGGCCGGGTATTGTGCAATCTAGCCGCGGGTTTTAAGCCCGGTTTACAGCCAACTTGGGTACTAGAGCAGCTTAAGCCTGGTTTTCACTAGCGACGCAAGCACTGCATTTTGATTAGATGACCTTCTGTGTAATGTAGACAACTTTTAGCAGAACTCCGCGCGCCAAAGGCTCGCGCGCGGGGTACCATGGCTAAGAAAATATAGTCACTGATCTGTGCGAGAAAATTTGCTTTTGGTCATCGTGATCGCGTACCCAGAGTTCTCGGGCTTTTGGTCAGCGGGTGAGCGCCCGGAAAGACTCTGGGATAATGGACTTAAAGTATTTTTTTGATTAGTCGCTTGCAGAACATTGGCAGTCGGACAGGGAGTCGGTAAGTAATATTCGGAAACCTTAGAATCTGGAGGGAGATTCAAAATCTAAAAGTATTTTTTTTTCTACCTCATAAATATAAAAATCACAAAAATAATAAATCGGCAGGGTTTGAATTATGTCTAATACCGCACGGGAATTTTCCCACGCTACTAAAAACTGATTACTGTTACTGTTGCAAAAGTAGCGTGAGAAAACATTACATCAGTTTCTTTGAGGAGAAATCCGTGGAAGGAGGTCTTGTCGAAGCCATTCAGAATTACGGAAACATAAAATTGCAGTAGAAGAGGACATTGGTGTCGTGTGTATTTTTAGTGTTTCATATCATGGGGCGCCGTACTAGTCAATATTGTTTACTTATTTCTATGGTCTCTTAGACTTTTTATGTGATCAAGTTAACTTTTTATGTGATCACTTTGAAATTTTATGCCGTCAACCTGATTTTTTGTATGGTCAACTTGTGACTTTTTATATGGTTAACCTTTGACTTTTTATATGGTCAACCAGACTTTTTATATGGTCAACTGTTGACTTTTTATTTGGTCAACTGTTGACTTTTTATATGGTCAACTGTTGACTTTTTATTTGGACTTTTTATTTGGTCAACTAATGCAATGCGCGCGAGGCTCGCAACAAATATGGCTGACAGTAACGAGAGCGTGGACCAAATCACATCCGCCTGTGCTATAGCGACTCAGGCGCTTGAAGCAAGTGGCAACCTCCAATGCAGAGACATCCGAAATTTAGCATCGTCAACTGCTACTGGTAGTGTTTCGAGCAGTTGTAACCCGTCAACAAGTGGAAGTTCTGCGATTGCAGCCGAGCTTGGAAGAAGATTTCCAACATTTAACGCACGTCGGGGGAGAACAAATAGCGCCTGAAATGAGCTCCATTCTTTCCTTTCACCACACGATGTTGTTTTCAAAAGCCTTAATGATGAGGATAAGATACGGTATTTACTTACCCTAGAAAACGAAACCACTTCAAAGATAGTAGGTAAATACACATATTTAATGTTTCAGAAGAGGGAAGACATCCTAAATGCAAAATAATTAAAAATAATAATTTTATACCAAATGTATTACAAGTAATTGTATGATCTTTTAGTTAATTAGTTATTCTAGTAGATATCATCAACTTTATTGTAACGAGACCGATACCTCCCTTTGGAGAGTAAGGCGCAATAAAGATTTACTGTTTACTCACTCACTCACTCACTCACTCACTCACTCACTCACTCACTCACTCACTCACTCACTTACGTACATATTAAAACTCTTTCCGCTTTTGATTGAAAATGTTTGCTACATTGGGTAAAATTTAAACTTCGCTATTGTATTCTCTCATTCCTTTTCAGATCCCTTCTGATAAGTTAGAATATTTGGGGACTTAAATACTTACTGAAGTACATATACACAGTCAAGCATGGAAACCATGGAGCGTCTTGCAGTTATAATATTTTCTATTTGTAATTTGTTGGGTAAGTAAAAGACCTTTTAATTTTGTTTTCATTTCTTTATCAAATAAATCTATACGGAAGGTGAGTTTGCTTTGTCAGTCATGAAACGTAAATTTGAACTCTTAAAGAAAATTTAATTAAATCAGTATAGGTAATAGCATGGGGCGGAGTAAAATTAAGGATTAACACCCGTATTTTTGAAGCTTTCCAGGGTCTGGGGGTCGAAATTCAGATTGCAAAAAAATCTTGTGAGTTATTTATAGGCAGCACTATAGCCCAGAAAAATTTCTCAATTACTTTGAGCAAACTGTTGAAAAACTTAGCGCTACTGGAAGACGGATTTTCATAATGACGGATGCCAACATACACCTCCTCTCCTACGAATGGTGTAAGTATGCACAAGAATTTTTACATCTTCTCCACAGTTATTCTTTCATTTTAACCATTGATAAACCCACTAGGGTGCTAAATAAGTCGGCCACTCTAATAGATAACATATTTATATACAATTATGACTCAAACGTATACAGCGGTAATATCGTGTCCGATATCAGTGATCATTACACACAATTCTGCTTTTGTAATGCCTTAGGCAATAAGTC
>NC_090880.1:1104191-1111691 GCF_036669935.1 Montipora foliosa
GAAATTCAAAACGATGGAAAGTATTCATGACATGCAATTTGGTTTTTATTTTATTTTCCAAAAGAGAAGATATGCACTCAAAGGTGCGGCAGAATAAATGTGGAGAGAATGGCTATTGTAGAATTTATTTTATTAAAAAGAGTGTCTGCCATACATTTCCTGTCATTCCAAAGGCACAAAATTACAGAGAATGTATGGAGACAAAATAAGCAATATTTAGGAATTACAAAGAACGGATACCAAGTCTCGTTCATATCAGTTGTGAACATGAACTTATTTGCTTGGTTTATGAAGGCGAAAGTCTATAAAGTGGAGTCATGTACAGAATATTTTGCTTTGAATTTCCCGTCATGTTGCCCTGATTACCCATGATGCAATCAAGAGCGTGAACTCGTCTATATGGATTGAAAAAGGTGCAATCAGCCTTTGTTATGAGCGCCACGAATATGCTTCTACCAGTAGCCAGTAGGCTGGCGTAAGTTTTAAACATTGTTGATATATTCTGGGTAATTTTATATAAATGATTTTCGTTCATGATAAATTGAACGCAATTTGTTTACGCGGTTACTCTAGGGTGTGTAGTTTTACTAGCTCTCATGTGCATGCAGGAGAGGGTCGGGGGTGAGGAATAGACGGAGAGAGTTAGCCCAGAACACCGCTGCTCAAACCTACTTTCCTAACAGAAAACCGTAAAAGATGATTTTTGGAGTCTGTTCACAACTGTTTATTAACTTAGTGCTTTAGACACGCGAGTGAACGAGCGCGAACCACAAAAAAAAGAAAACCACTTTCTCATTCAACCGGCCAACCTGTCACCCTTAAACCCTTGTGCGCGCTCGCAAAAACCCATCTTACGCGGAAAAAAAAACGTCTGTGAAAAGACTAAGTCTTGTTAAGAAAAAAAGTTAATTGTTAAGTAGACTCGCTGCGGTTTCGTTGAAATAGTTTTGGTGTTGTAAAACCGATGATCGGTCTTTTAATACGTTCTTCCGGTTTGCTAATTTTTATGAATTTTTCATGGGTAAAAACCATTTTGGTTAACTTCTGTGTATTTGTTTGCGGCCAGGTACCGACAAATTTCGAGCAAACAAGGGTATCACATGTCCAGCAAGCTATATATATTACAGTAGCAAACATAACGATTTAGTAGAGGATTATTTTGATGAGACAGATAATGGCTAATTTTTAGAAACACGGTAAGGTTTACACGATCGACTCGTACTCCGGACTGAAAACAAGGGCAGTGTGTGGTGATCGAAGTTCAAAATCATTAACACTATATAAATTGTTCTGCAAGCCCCTTAAGTAATTTTGCGAAGGTTTTCTTCAATATTTCTCTTCTTGAAAACGGTTAGCCAGCCGGCGGTTTGTGTCATAAATTCAGTCCGAGATTCTTGTCAAACTAGTCTTCACATTTTGATCTCTCGACGGGGTAATTTTTCAGTGCCGCCAGAAATATTTTAACAGTAACTTACAAGGGTTTTTCTTCAAAGCTGTGTCACGTTAGAACCTTGCGTGACTTAGCACGCATGCTCACTTGAACTTTGTACCGGCTCGGCACGGCATTCGGAATTTATCCTGACATGGTGTTCAGAGGTGGGAGTTCAAACATGGACAGCCGTCACAAACCTAGTGCGTTGAGTTTCGACGGAAAGACGTCAGAACATTGGAGAAGATTTAAGAGCCGATGTCTGAAATTATGGAGAATTGAGTGTCAGTAGTGAAATCTCGAACTCTTTCATATTTTGCCCAAGTAACCTCTATAGTGAAGTATTTTCAAAAATATCATTCAAAGTTTCAACAGCTTTTTACATTTTGCGAAATTGGGGAACGTTTGAAAACACGTCATGTTGGCCTCCTTCGAATGGTGAAATTGGTGGAAAATAACACATTTTTAACTCGCTCGCACGGTAAGACACGGCGTCTTCTGTTTATGAAACACAGACACAATATAAACACAAGTTGACCTCTTTATAACACAGTAATAAAATTTTGGATAAGCCTTTGAAATGAGAATGTTTTGGCCGTTAGAAGAAAACCACTTTCAGGCATTTCAAAAAATCGCAAATTTCATCCAACTTCCACACTACAGAACCCCAATTGGTCCGTGGAGTTTGGACATGAAATAACAACAGCTAAATCTACTGTTCAAGAAAACACAAAACGGTTGCGATTACCCTAACTTTGAAATAATACGAAAGCTATTGTTCACTGGATTGTTGTAGATACATAGTTGACGCTTAGGCTTAGCGGGACACTTACTGCACGACACTTATTGATGCAATATCTGCGTGCATCTACAGATTAGATGCAATCCTGAGGAAAATACAATGGAAAAGAGTAAAATCACTCTTCTAGAATTTTTTGGTCAATGATAATGTTCTTAAGATATTTACAACAGTTTACGTGTATACCTTTTTACCCATTCCCCTTCCCCGGAAAGTATGAAAAAAAAAAATCTCGGAAATACTATTTTCGGCTTTTCAGGGTAAATTGACTTTCATTTAAGCTGTTTTTTTTCTTTTTCAACATAATCACCATGGATTTAGAGCAAGATTGTTTCTGGTCTCGCTCGGGTCTTTTTGCACTTTGAGCATTTGTTGCCATACATTCACTTACATTGGGAAACAAAGCTAGAAAGAAAAAAAGCTGACTCGGAGCAACTTCAGAGGCCTTGCTTCCCCTAGCAAAATAAAAGGACTGCTTACAAAAAGCGTAAAGAAAGAAAAATTCCCGCCAACTAAAACTCCCTTGCAGATTCTTTCCCCGTCACTTGAAGTTTAAGGTCGTGTTCTATTGGGATCCACCGTTTCAACCGCAGCCAGTTTAGGTTGGAGTGGTTGAGGTTTCCCAATAGAACACTTTCCCAACCGTTTTCGGTTGAAACGGGGTAACTCCTGGGAATAGTTATTACCAGACTTCTCAGCGTTTACAAGTCAGGGGAAGCAACACGGCGGGCCAACTTTAAATGGCCCGCGTTAATGACAGCGGTCGCTGCCAATGCTTTTTCAACCGTTTCAACCTAGTTTGATGCCGGTTGAAAAAGTTGATCAACCAAACCAACCGAAAACGGTTTTTTCCGAATAGAACACTAAAGAACAGAACCAACCCAACCAACTAAAAACGGTTGATCCCAATAGAACACGACCTTTAAATGACCACCTTCAACTGGTAGAAGCTATGTGGAAGGATCGAACAAGCACAGGTTGAAAGCCTCTTTGTTTACATCACAGCGCGCGGTTAGGAAACTGGATACTACAATTTTCAACGACCAATCAGGCAAAAGTCTCCTTTTTTTTTGCCCCTGTCTTTTCAGGTTCAATCTGAGTTACTTCAGTTAGTTTTTTAATTTTTCTAGTACTAGCTTTTTTCATGTATACCTGTGGCCAACTTGTTTTCCCTGTTTTTTGTTCCAAAGCACTTTCTCCGACTGCAATGACTACTGTAAGGAACACGTTCGATGTTTGACTCAAGTTTACATCAGCAATCACAGACATAAACAACGTAGACTGCTATGCAAGACGAAAAGTGAAGTGAATCATTTTGAAATCTTGAGAAACAAATTGGAAAGATCCTGAAGCAAAGTGTGTTTGACTTTTCCCGATTTTCAATACTAATATTAATATTTGTACTTTTTTTCTGGCAGCAAACTATCCGATGACGACAAGTACAACTCAAATGCCACGTATGTATTGCAAACCTTTTTATTTGAATTTTTTGAGGTAAACGGATGACAATTCAAACCATTTTTTTTATCTCTGGTGCCTTTAGCAATGAGATAATTCTAAACATTATATATATATATATATATATATTTTACGCCATTTTACCATATTTGGCCAAGAGAACGCGCAAAATATGAGACGGTAATATACTGTAGTGTCCCGGTTTGACCGGTTTAGAACAGAGCAAATACGGACCGAAAACAGGAGATCAACAATTAATGTCCGGACCGGACGAATTCGACAAACCTAACTTTGACTTGTTTGGGTCCTTTGGAGTCAACTTTTTAAATGACGAGCTGACAGGAACGGAAGGTGGTCTTATTACAGTTGCTGAGCAAACAGAACAGCCGGAAAAAACAGAAAGCAAACAACTGAGCGATGAAGACATTGACAATTTTCTTGATGAAAACAGAAACAAAAACACGACCAAAAAGACGCCAAGTGACCTTAACATGTTTTACCGTTGGGCGAAAACTGTTAACGAAACAAGAATTAAAAGAACAAAAAAAAACAACAACAAGAACTTGCCAAACTTTTAGTCCACTTTCTTCTGAATATTCGCATGCAAAACGGAGATGAATACGAACCTGACACATTAACATCTATGTTACGGAGTTTCGACCGTTCATTAAGGGAAAAGGGGAAACAGTACAGTATACTTACTGACAGACAGTTGCAAAGGCAAGAGAAGCCTTGTCTTGTAGACGACAACAACTCTGCCGTTCTGGCAAAGGGCAGAAGCCAAGCAAAGCGCAAAGCCTAAATGTAAAACTCAAATTCAAAAGCTGTGGGACGAGAAACGACTTGGATGCCACACACCACAAGTCATGTACGCACGGTCACCGAGTAAAGTTGGAGACATACAAATTAAACGCGAAGGAGGTCCCCAAGGAAGAGAGTATGCTGAGTGGAAAACTGAGCGTGGAAGCAGGACTCGGACTGGATAACACGAATTCGTCCCTGACCGCACTTTCAAGCCCAAATTGTTTGCTGCTGGTGGATCACGCTGTCCAGGTGAGCATCATTAAAGAATGTTTGGCAAGACGACCGCCTGAAATGACCAATGCAGATTCCCCGTTTTATCTGGTTTCGATTGTTAAGCTGTCATCCAAGATTTCGTTCAAGAAACAGACACTGGGAAAAATTTCGCTCGGTTCTTTCATGAAATCCATGAGCGATGCCGCTGGGATTGACAGGTATTCCAGTACGTCCTGAGAACAGCAAAAGGACATGTCCTTGACCAGCTACTCAGCAGCTCAGTAGCTCAGCAGCGCAGTAGTACTCAGCAGCTACATCGATTCATCGTCGCGTAGAATTCCCGGTATGAGGCGGTCCTCCAAAAAAATCCCGTGGAGGTGGGCAGAAGATTGGGCCATCGGATCTTTTCTTTAACCTGATTGGTCAAAAGGAAGTCCCAGGCTTTCTCGGCTACCTGACAGTCGCGCGGTGATCGCGAGAAGTGTCAAAGGATTTCGACGTTTGTTCAGTGACAATCTTGAGGCAAACAACCATGCGACAATCAAAACGAAGCGAGAACTTTTACTTCGACTTAAACCGCGTATCAACTGCCGACTTTTATGAGTCGAGCAAAAAGAAGCCACGCACTTTGCCGGGTGTTTTCAAGGCGGAGAAGTTGGTTGCAACAACGAAAGGTAAGCTTAAGTTTCTTCCAAGTCGTATTTTGAACACATGGATTGAATTTCATTCATCGCTATGGATTCTGAAATAGCTACTGATAGCTATTACTTAATTGTTGTTGTTGTAGTCTGCAAAAGAAACACTTTATTTAGTGAAGTGGCACCAGTGGGGCTCCAAGTTCAACACGTGGGAGCCAGAATCAAATATCCTGTACAGAAATCTTTTACGGTAGGCAAGCTATTGTGGCTACCTTTATAATTATTTTCCAATGCGTAAAAACCTCTGGCCAGATACTATGTCACAGATATCGAGGTTTCTTTATAAATTATTATTCTATTGTCTATTGTCGACTGAGTAGTAAATCTTGAATTAGCATAGTGTATGCGGACAGGTTGGGAGAATTTGAATGCTGAAATCGTAATTGAAAACGAGGAAGTTTATTCCAGATAGTAATATAATAGTTGATGTAATTATAAAGACGAAAGACCTGTGGCAAAGCCAATTTTCACAATATTCGAATTCCTTTGGACAAGTGGACATAATGAAAGCTGAAAATGAACATGTACAACAATCCCAAGGTCACTTAAAACCAATTTGAAATCTTTTCCTGACAGATATTTCAAGAATCCAAGGCCATCACAGGAAATATTGGAAGAGCACTTGGAGAGACTCTTCAACATTCTAACAAGTGCCCTCTGTGAACCATTGAAAACAACCACCACAGTTGAATTGAGGCATGATGTTCTGCGGCAGGTGATAAAGAAGGTTCTGCCATTCAACACTAAAATCAGACTTGAGGAGGCAGATTTTGACCCTCGGTACTTTCCTAGAGGCTGGGCTAGCAGCTATGTTATGAAGAGAGGAAACCAGAGGACAATTCTCTTTCCTGTCGCTGTGCGTTTGTTCCTTGGTCGTTCACGCAAATTATATTGTGAAAATGGCAGGGAACTACCTCAGCGATGGATTGAGAAACTGTCCATTTCTTGTGTCAAACAAACACATTGATGGGAAAATAGAGAATGAAAAGGATTTCCATATTCAAAGTCACAAAAAAAAAATACTAACTTCTCAATAAAATTATTGATCGATACTTTAGTCAATTGGAGTGATCTTTAATAAATTTTTATCATTATCTCGTGGTGTGTTTGTTAATTTTTTTTTTCTTCTTGGTATTTTGCCTTTGAAAATTATGATTTTTACCATTATGATTATTTAGTGAGTATAATTTAATGGTCTCCTCTCTTTGTAACATAATTGACAAATAAGTGAATGGTTTTCTTGGAACCTCAAAACCAAACAAATAATTAAATACACTACCAGTGTGTATGTTCTAAGCAAATTACATCAGTTCCATGGTCTACACTCTTACCTTAATGGAACATCAGCTTTCAATGAAATTAGTAATAAATTTATGGTAAAAGCCATGTGAACGATCTGTACACTCTTTTTCAAGCAACAGCAGTTGCTAGCTTCACTGAGCTTAATTCTTAGAGATTATCTATTAACCCTTTTATTCCCAATTTTCAGACCCTTCTACTTTTTAATTGATAGTGTTATGAGTACGAAAGAAAACACGTCTGTAGGCTTCAACTTCAAGAGCTTTATTAGTACTTTTCCACTACACGTGATCCTCAAGATCACGTGACTTACAACCAACTTATCATAACAGATAGGATCAATTGATTAGTTATACTCTTAATGATAACCTTTCTGATAGGGTTACCTTACGGTAAAAATACAAGGTTACCCAGAGAAGGAATACTTTGGTGTGATATCACATGATGAGTTGTATCGTGTAGCACTGACCACTTGTCTTTGAACTAATCAAAATGCATGGCCACCTAGGGATCAGGAACAACTACAATCAAAGGCTTTAGATGTCTTATTCTTGACATGCATGCAGGCTTAATTGTTTAGTGGTAAATCACACAAAATAGAAAATGTTTAATGATAAAAATCTTTGTTTACTTCACAACGTTTTACAAATTGTGTGATTTTCCTCAAGTTGTGTGATCAGATGCAATTTAAGGCCATTTGTAGAAAATTTCTCCATTGCATAATAGATAGGAGCTCTGTATAGAAATATCATTCTTCCATTCTTTTTTTCTGGAACACAAGATTACTTAACTTATATTGA
>NC_090880.1:1119191-1124191 GCF_036669935.1 Montipora foliosa
ATTTACAATTATAGACAATCGAGGATGAGACGTGTTTCAGAAAATGCATTTGGTATCCTGGCCAACAAATGGAGAATTTTCCTTTCACCAGTTGCCCTTGAACCAGAAAAAGTCCAGATGATTACCCTAGCTGCCCTCACTCTGCACAATTTTTTGCTGTCCAAGAAAACAAGTAACTATGGTAACATTGATGACCTGAGTATGGGAGATGTAGAAGTAACCTCTACCTCTTGGCTTGATCTTTCTTTGCCTTGCAGTAATAACCATTCCTCAGAGGCGAAACCCATCAGAGCTGAGTTTAAGCATTATTTTAACAATGATGGCGCTGTATCCTGGCAGTGGCATGCATGCGGAAAAGAGAGATAGCTGAAAAACAGATAGGCCATGAAATGTCTTTGTTACCCTATTACTGGCAACTGAAAAACAGTATGTCGAGGTTTCCAATGTTAGCAGTGCATTTGCACTACATAAAATCATTGCACTTTTTAGAAAGCTTACACAACAGCTCCAGTAGTATTTTTAGCTATATGGTTAAATGGCATTGACCTTAAGCTATCCAAATTGAAGAAACTTTGGTTACAGTCCTTTTTTTTTCCAATTTATGGACTTAGCTGCAGACAAGCTAGGTTCATAAACTTGCAATAAACTTCTCCAATATGTCAGACAGAACAAGCTAGTTTAACAAAGTATTTGTTATAATGGCTCTTTTTGATCTGCTGATAAAGTGATGCATTTCTGTTATCCATTCATGGTAAATGCATGCTCCAAAGTTAGGCATTTATTAAAGTTTTTCTCCCATCGCTTTTGTGAACAAAACTTAGTTGGGTTTCAGAGTTAGTCAGTGAACTATAAATTAGAATTGTTTGTATTCTTGGACATTATTGGCTTGTTCAGAAAATGCTGTGACCTTTCTTTGTTTACAATTAATATTTGATTGGTTGATATTTGAAGTGGTGTCTGTGGTTCAAGTAGTTGCAGTGTAACTTAAAATAAAAACATACAGACAAATTAAAGTTTTTCCATGTAATTGTTCAGTAGTAACTGCATTCATAATTTAAAAAGAGATTTTATTGTGGCCAATCTGTCTGTCTACCAGAAAAGTGATTAATAGAATGTTATTAGGTTTCTGTAGTGAAATAACTTTGTGAATCAAACAAATTATCTCAGTAACACTGCTGAAAGTTGCATCAGACAAGTAACAAGATATTTGAGCTTCTTAGGGACTGGTTATTATTTATGTAGATGGGTGGGATAATTTTTTAGAAAAGAAACTTTTGTTCAGCCCCCTCCCATTCTTAAAAATTGCAGGTGCCAAATCAAAGCAACAACACACTCCTATTGTCATTTCAAAAACTCCTCAATATTTTAAAAGGCTACTAGCCAATAGAAGGGTCTGTAACATTGATAACATGCTAACTAGTATGGCATATCGTGTTGTGTTATAAATACCACAAACCCTCTATTTAGCCCCCCAGGGTGCTTAATAAGGGATTTACAGTACATGTTTTACTGCTTGGTTCAGGAACTTTTGAACTGGGAAACATTTTGCAAGTTTTGATGTTGCAGCCATATTCAAATAGTGAAGCAGGCCATTCTAACTGTTGAAGAAACAACAGACATTAGACTATAATGTAACTGTGTAATAAATGCATGATCCATCCTTTCCAGCTGCACTGATAAAATATTTCAATTCTTACAAAGCACTGAGAAGACCCTGGAAAACCTAGATAATCACCCTCCCTCTACTTATACTTAACTAAATTCCCTTCCACCCTTTTGCTAACCTAAAATAGCCTTGACCCCTTTTTTTACCCTATCCATCTTCTACATGTATAATGACTGGTCCCTTAGCTCTCAAGCTACTTAAGACCACCATTTTGGTTATCATGTCTTACAATTATGCATGTAGAAAGTAAATCTGAGTTCTACTCCGGTAACCAAGGTGCAGACATCCTAAGTTCATGTATAATATCCTTACACATGGTTAAATTTGTTAAATTTTTATTCCATGTGGTATACTGTGAAAACTGACATGGCATAAGCAGATTTGTATACATGTATGTAAATGGTATAATGTAGAAAATATGGACATGTCTCATAAACGCTCATGCAGGCTGCCAAACAATGACACTGATTTGAAAAATCCATTTGTATGTTTACATTCTGTAAGAAAAAATGGCCATAAGTAAAAATGTGACCAATTGACTACTGTAATTTTGATGGAATTTTCTTATAGAGAACCTCTGTTATGCAATCAATGAATTATTAGATATTGTCTTTGAAGGTAAATGTTCTTTCAGAGGTAACTGAAAGTTAAGTCTGAAGTCAGAAGTTTAGTAAGTATAATGGTCAGAGGACTGCGCATGATTAAAACTGGTACTTTTGTGATTATAAAAGGCAGAAAAATGGCCTGGAAACATTGAGTGCGCTGGGTTATTTTCAATGTCTCCGATTTCAACTTCATACAGGACATCATTGATTTTCTTCCGTGCAATTGCTCTCTGCCTTGCGTTAAATCGGGAGAGTGTTTGTGCCACCATCTTGCCAAAGCTTTCCTCCTCTGTGAGTTCTGCAATTGAAGTATTCGGTCTACATTTCAAGGCCTCAATGGCACTTTAGCTTTTTCTCTTTTCATTTTAAATGGTGGCTCACCCTCAAACCCGAAAAAATACCAAAATAAAAATTATTTTCAGGTATAACTGTATGGATAACTCGAGAAGGACCTTCACTTTTGACGATTTTACAAGATGTACAGTGTATTTTTTTTTTTAGAATCACAGCTACACCCAAAACACCTGCTGTAACTCACGCAGTAGGGCCATTTGCATTGAATTTGAATTAAAATCGGTAAGTTAAAATCTGTTCAAATATTTATTACATAAGTAAAATATGTACCTGACTGCATGATAGACAAGGTTGACATAGAGTTGTCCACTTCAGCCCAATCTTTATTAAACATGAGAAGTTTGTAGTATTTCCAATCGGAGCTGTACACCTCGGTCGTTCCTGCCCCTGACTTTTTGCTCCCTTTCTCGCGCTTCTCTTCGCGGTCAAACATGGTTTTGACTGCATGCCAGTGAGCCTTTATCTCTTCTTCCGTGAACCTTTTCAACATATCCTTCAGCTTCTCCATTGCCAAGTTCTTGGCGTTTCTATCCCTGTACTCGGCACTGCAGTGGTTCCAGAGGCAAGGGTTTTCCCTGTAAAACTCAATCAGCTATACGGTTTCGTCTTCGGTCCAGGTATTTTTTTCCGGCTGCAAACTCTTGATTATTTCCTCTTCAAGAAATTGCATGTCTTCGTAGAACTTCCAGTTGGAGACATAGCCAGCATGCTCTTGTTTCTTCGTGACTTCCCGAGTCATCGATGTGCTCAAGTAATGTATAACTCGCTTAAGTCCTTCGTTGGTTAAACCATGTTTCTCAGCCAGGTCTTTAGCCGCGTTGGTCTTGTCAGTTTTCTTTGGCGATTTTTCGTTTTGATTCCACAGCAGGGGTAATGTTTTGTAATCTTTCAGCAGTTCAATTTTTTCGTTATCACTTAACTTCTTTTCATTGTTTACGACTGCCGCCATCTTGAAATCTCCCGCGAGCGAAAGATGAGCTCTGATTGGCCCATTGTGACAAAATTGCGTTGCGAGTTGCAGAGGGGATGTCACACGCAAGCAACTTGTCTCGCAACGTTGCGAAAAGTAGAGGATCGTTCTACTTTTCTCGCAACTCGCAACGCAACAATTGCAGTTGCAAAATGGGGTGTTACACGTGAATTTTTTCTCGCAACTTGCAACGCAACGTTTGTTGCGTTGCGAGTTGCAAGAAAAATTGCCTCGTGTAACATCATGATTGGCCTTAAGAAATGGGGCGATCGAAACACGCTTTCTCGGGCTTTTTCTTCGTGAGGAAGGACCCACGCGGCACAGTCACTACAGAAAGAGAGTTAAAAAACCACAATTTACTTTGGTTTGCGCTTTAAAATGAGATAAAAGGCCTGAATATGTCGAGTGCTGCCCACAGGAGGATTTTGGTGAGGTTTGGCTCATGAGATCTTCCAGGCGTGGATTCCATACGATTTCAGGCATGGAATGGCCGTTTTTATAGGTTAAAAAAACCACAACAAGCGACAGATTTGAGAATAATCAGAGGTAAGGACCGTATTTTCTAGGTGATCGACATTCATTTTCAGGTGCTGCCCATAAGAAAAGGGAAAGTGTTTCGATTTTATTCATGCCTTAACTTACCCACATCGATCGAATGCGCACAAAATCTTTATTTTCGCCATATTTAAAGTTTATACGCTGCATGAAGTGAAAAGCAAAACGTATTGGATGCTTGTGAAAGATTTTATACATATATAACTCGCACAATGGAGAATGGGCTTCCGTTTTCAACGCTTGAATTATTCAAGACCCAACGCGTTTCGGCATTTGCCCCAGGGGGCTTGGCATGCAATTGTTACCATATATACATTTAGCCAGTCCTAAAAGCGGAGCTCCACAGTTATTTATTTACTAGAAAAATCTCATACGTTAAACTAATGGTCAATGCCAAGACTCGAGGCAGGGCTCCAGTAAGGTCTTCTTTACTGTGATTATAATGGAGAATGGTCTTCCGTTTTCAACGCTTGAATTATTCAAGTTCCAACGCGTTTCGGCATTTGGCTTCCTCAGGGGCTTTGGCATGCAATTGTTACCATATGTATATTTAGCCAGGCCTAAAAGCGGAGCTCCACAGTTATTTTTTTACTAGAATAATCTCATACGATAAACTAATGTCAATGCCAAGACTCGAGACAGGGCTCCAGTAAGTTCTTCTTTAATGTGATTATAATTTTCTCACTTTTTTGCTGCACAACCATAGCCACCACTCAATCGAGTGCAACCATGCATTTTATAAATACCTTTTGGACTACATGATTATGAGCATAAATAATTAACAAACGTTTGCCGTAAAAAAAGAAACAAAAAACAAGCCACATAATCCAAACTTTATCAACAATGTAAT
>NC_090880.1:1134191-1139191 GCF_036669935.1 Montipora foliosa
GAGAGATGGATCGATAATTCTCAACTACATCCTTTGCATCAGATTTAAACACTGGAGTGACGTTGGCCTTTTTCCACAAAGAGGGAACTCTGCTAGATCCAAAAGACAGGTTAAATAATAAAGTTAATGGATATGATAACTCCTCTGCACACTCCTTAAGAATCCTTGCTGGTATACCATCCACTCCAGTAGCCTTATTGACATCAAGCTTACTGAGAATATCCTTAACTTCACTTTGAGATGTTGAAATTTCCATCAGCTGGTCAGGATTAACCACGTCGTTATGCAGTCCCACAGAGTCGTAGGTTTTTGCAGAAAAGACAATGCTAAAAAACTCATTAAACAAGGAGGCTTTCTCAGAGGGATCCTTTGCGGACATTGCCTTACTTCTGTATGTAATAACCTCAGGCAATCTTTTTGTCTTGGACTTGAGAGAATGAAAAGCCCAAAATCGTTTTGGATTGGCCTTCAACTTGTCAGACAGGGACTTCAAATGCTGACTATACTTGAATGAGACTAGGCTCTTAGTCTCTTTTCTCAAAGTCTTGAATTTAAATGTCATTTCGACAGATCCATTACCCTTCAGTCGCTTCCATAAGACTTTTTTTTTCCTTACTAACTTTAAAACATCTTTGTGTATCCAAGGCGGTCTTGATTTATGTCTAAGCTTCATCTTAGGAATATGCATGTCAACTGCAGCAAGTACAAGATCTTGAAAATTAGTTGCACTCGAGTCAATATCATCACATGATATGATGGAATCCCAAGGAATGTATGAAAGGGCATCCCTTAGACCATTAAGATCAGCTTTGTCATAACAATAGACATTCCTAGGACAATTTTTTGGCCTGTCACATTTTGGCTTCATGGAAAAACAAACTTAGTACAACTAATTAAGGACAACAACTAATTGGGACAACATTATTTATTCTGTTCACGAACACGACTTTGAATCGCCTTGGCTTTGGGATGTTAACCGTACGCGTGGGAACAGCCATATTTCATTGGCTATATTTTGATTACATTTGTTGACTTTAATATATGGTTCCAGTTGCCACAAATAGTTCAGTCTGTATCCAGCGAAGGTCGAAATTGAATCGATGGAAGAGTACTCTGAAGCCAAGACTTATAAGAGTAAGCCAGAACTAAGGAACAGCATTTTATTCATCAGCGGAAAAAAATAATTATTGCCAGTCGCACGGAGTTTGTCCGGGAGTTTGTTAAAATATACCACGGATAAACGGAAACGCAAGGGCAAATGTTACAGATGTTAGCTGATATTTGTGCTTCCAGCTCAGAATACCCGGAGTACTAGATGTAACCCAAGTATTCTTTTTAAAAATTGGCCTTTATGCTTAAACATTACTAGTAAAAGTGAAAATGAGACGTTTTAATAACATGATTTTGCGAGTTTACCGAAACTGGAGCCGTCACGCAACGTGACATCAAAGGTCATATCAAATCGCATTAAAGCAAGGAAATCAAAATCCATAGAACAATAGTGGACTTTGTCAGTATGTTATATGTCTGTAAAACTTCAGCCGTTCACAGTAATGATTTCAGCAACAGACGACTATTATCACAGGCGGAGAACGCACTCCGAATCTTCGATTACTACTAGTCATATTTATAGGTTGTACATAGTGATTTGATTTTAATTAATTTTCTTTTGGTTTTGATTTGAGGGCCATTAGTTTAACAGTTTGGTTACTGTCAAATGTTATCCTCTCCAATGAAGTCTTCTACTAGTACTACTACTACCACCACCACCACCACCACTATCACTACTACTACGACGACGACGACGACGACTAGCATCTGATTGGCAAGAACGAGAATTGTTGTGACGGAAATTATTTCCAATGCTCATTTGTTGAAATTATGTTTAGTTTGTGAAGCAGTTGTTGTTATTCGAGACAATTTTCGAAATTTCAATCTCTGGTCAACTTCACCATAAACTTATAAACGCGAAGCCAGTCAGGATAAAAGCCGTCCGGATCTTGCTTGCCGTTTCTCAAACAAGTAAAAAAAAATCAGCGACAGCAGGAAAAGCGATTCTCAGCATCCAACTGAACTATTGGATAGCAAACATTTGAATAAAACATATAAGCATTTTTTAGTTCAAACCAAGTTTAGATGCAAATGTAGGCTGCGTGACATGTTATTGTTGAGTGTGTGACTGTAAGCTCTTGAACCGCAATGTATGCTGGGAACTGTTAGAGTGAAAAACACCATGTGCTCAAAGAGTAGTTGAAAAGTACGGAGCTTGTGCTTTAATAAAACGTTTTCCGATTTGATTTGAGTGTGTAACACAAAGCCACTTCATGGCGTGTCGAAACAACAAAACCTTTGAAAAGAAATCAAAGCAGAGATGCGAATTTTTCTTGGACGTTTCTCGGAAAAATTGGAGAAATAAGACAAGTAACAAACATAGCTGGTAGTAAGATGTCTGTACAAAAGGCAAAAAAGGAGTGCGAACCTGGTGACAGTTAATTCAACAATCACTCATTTCACACAAATCGTTCCTTTGCTAAGCAAGCTTTGCTAAGCGTAGCTTTGCTATTAGAAATCCTTAATTAGGTGCCTTGAAAGTTCTTTTTAAAGAGTCCTCCCATGCTCACCGAGGAACTGCTGCTTCAAGTAAGGATTCTTTGCGGCAAAACATCCTTTCGTTACCCAGTAACGTTCGAAGACAGCGCCATTACAACAGTGGTAAACAACACTAGAGGAAGAAATGGATTTTGCGAATTGCACAAATGTGTGGCAAATTTAGGGCTCTAAGTTTTGCTTTAACAGGTAAAGTCTGCGCAAACTTGAATATTTGTCTTATAGAAATGTAGTTGTATGCTGCAAATTTGCTTGGCATTTGCATGGGCAAATCTTTAACGTTTCCACAGATTTGCTCGAGTTTGCTTCACCGCAAAGATAGCAGTTTGACAACAACCGGAAATGCAAGCAAACATGTCGCAAAACCAATAATTTACAGTATTGTTTGAACTGATTTTCAAAGGATCCAAATGCGCACATTTGCATTTAATTTACTCTCTTTTGAAATGGCAGCAAAAGGAATGAATTGCCTGAATATGACTTTGTTGTAAATTAGTAAATTTACTTCCTATAAATATTTACATTTACCTGGGAGCAAATATGGTGACTTACATCATCTTCGTTTTGTTTTTCAAAGGCAATGTGCATATGATGTTTGTTACAAATTTTACTGCTGTGGCAAACATTCAATTTTACATAACCTTTATATTATTGCACGAAAACTGTTATGGTATTCGGAACCTGTTGAGTTTCGTCAGCGGGAAAACGTCCTACAACGAAAACGAACCAGTGGTAAACAAAATGCTTGGGGCTTCGTACACAAAGGGCTCAAATTCAACCTCGTTCCCAGGACCTTTGCGGAGGGACGACCAAAATGGCGGAAAAAAACGTGCAATTGTCCGCCATTTTGAATCACCCCTTCCCCCCAACCTCGTTCCCAGGGTCTTCTCGGCTTTGAATATGGCGGCGGGTCTTGAGAAGACCCTGGCACACAGTGAACTAAACAGATCGCTGATTGGTGCTTTTCTCACATGAACTCTGATTGGTTTAATGTCGGAGGAAAGATGGCGGCTAGTGAGGAGAGCCAGAAGAACAGAATTCGTGTTTAAATCATTTTCAAAATTGTAGCTGTTCCGTAAGAAGCAGCTGCAAATTAACAAGCATAACAGTCAAAAATAATTCACCGTTTTTTCACGTTGTACGATGATCTACATCAGGCCTCGATTCCAATTAAAACTACGTTGGCTTTTCACGACCTCTGGCATAGCGATCGCTCTGTAATATAGAGGGATATAATGGTGTTTGAAAGACGTAACGGTAATTAAGTGATTTTATTTCGTACGTACCTTTACGTTTTGGTTCATTTTGTCGTCTCACAATTGTAATTCCCTGACGCGAGTATTGTTACTGTTGTTCAGTGTTTTCACCATGTCAGATTGTGTTACAAATTATAAAATTGTGCAACAGGGTTCATAGATTATTGATGTGGTTGATTTAGCAGTTGTATGTGGTTATGTTGGCTCGTGTGACAGCTGCAATGAAGGCGGGTCTGTTAAATACGGGTCAAGACTAGAGGTCGCTGCTCCAATAATCAACAACTAAGCCAAAAGTTTCCCCGAGACCTGAAACAACATTTTTGTTGAGTGATTAGCGCTAGCAGACACTTTTGGTGTTGTTTATTTGTCTGCAGCACGGTGACATGTACACTCACCTGTGGAAATTGACCTGTGTTTTATTTCAATAGACCTGCAGCTGCAGCAATCCATATTCTTTCCTATCTCTTCCACAAGTGCATGGTGCACAGAGAGATCTAGCTCGGTCGGTTTTCATCATTGCCTTTTACTTTCATTAATAAGAAATATTAATCTCCTCACCCCAAACAAAGTGCATGTCATCTTGTAATTTTCCAAGAGAGTTATTTAAGATTGTGAAGTCTTATCAATAATTATTATTCTTGAAGATAATTGTAAGGCTTATCATTATAGTCTTATTGACCCGTCAATTCGCTAATGACTTCAATTTTTGCCTCTTCTGATTTAAAAGATAAATATGTATATTAAACAGTATTCTTTAATTTTGTACACATTACTTTTTTAGCATCACACTCCTGTGTGTTTTCTTGTACTCCAATAATTTAAGTTGAATTATTCGTTTTCAAAACATGCTTTGAAAATATTCTCTAGCATTGCTCAAGTTGTGGCATTTTAATTACTGTCTGAAGATGTGGTACATCGAGTGATTATGATTTGGGGGAAGATTGCGGACTGGACTGGGGGATTGGGAAATAAAATTGAAGGTGACAAAGCACATGAAATTTGCAACTTCACCAGCAACAAGAAACTATTTCACAAAAAGAAATAGTGTTTTGTTTCTGGAATGGTAAGGGCAGGAGAAAAGATAAAATACTGTAAATTGTGGGTCACTTGGTCGGTCATATATATTTCGCTTCGTCT
>NC_090880.1:1141691-1153559 GCF_036669935.1 Montipora foliosa
AAATTACATACTTCAACTTGAATTTATTGGTTTCTGTGTACCGCATAGCCAGATGCAGCTACGCAGAACTTTGGTGTTGTAGAGATAATCTTTCTAATAAGACATTTCCTCCAAATTATTGAAACCGGTTTGGGCCACCTTAAGGTAAGCTATTTAGTAACATCACACGTGACCGTTTGTTGACACACTATACCGATTTTCATTTCCATAAAACGGTTTCAGTTAGTCTTTTCCGGTTTAACAGTAATGAGTAGGTAATTTCTTATCTTCCTATTTCGTTTATTGTTTGAGTGAACCATTTGATAAAAGGCAACAAGACTACTTGTTAAAAATGTAAAAACGTTCTCTGGTTAAAAAACGGTTAAAAAACAATCATGAGCTTTCGGCTATCAGTCTATAGCCTTTAACGAATTACAGTTCTATTTTTACTAAGACTACTTGTACTAAGACTACTTGTACTAAGACTATTTTTACTAAGACTACTTGTATTTAGGCTGCATTATTTCTACATCATTTAGTCTGTTCTGCACTGCACCAACGAACCAGTTCACGTCGCTGTATTCCTTTTGACATACTTTGAATTTTTGGCGGTGACGGCCGCCCATAAACCACTCTTGTAAGTAGCTTTCAAGCAGATCCTTTGGGTTTTCCTGTCGGAGGTATGTACTTCGTTCCTGTTGGAGGTATGTACTTCGTGTAACAACGCTTAGCAGAAGGTATTAGTAAGATCAGAAGCTCATGACCTTGAAGTTGTCTTTGAGATGAGGATAGCCCTAGTCTTGCAAGCAATCTTGAATGTTCCCGGCACACTATTTCTCATAACGCGCGTCCTTGAAATTATTTAAGTGTGGATTGTTACCAACCAGATGAAGGACACAGGCCTTTGTTTCTCAGCAAATGCCAATAAAGCTGCCTCCGTGATACTTCGCCTGCCAAAATTGCACTTGCCTCTTTCAAAAGTTGTACTAGGACCGCCTATTGGCCCCTACCGCTGTTTTATGATTCTAGGTCACTCTGTTCGACAGTAAAAACAATGTTATTCAATTTCTACAGTATCTCAATAGCTGCCATATAAACATGTAAATTACTACAGAGTTTGAAGAAAATAATGTGATCTAGCCTGCGTAGCAAGCGTTCCTTTTCGACAAAAAGAGCTTTGAAACGATTTTCCACAAACTGGCCGCGCGGAAGTTGGGGCAAGAGACTGAGGGAACGCTTGCAAGAAGACCCCCTATTTTTGAAAAACGCCCACCTTTTTATGGTTGACTTGACACACGCTGATTGACGTCTTATTAACAAATTAGCAAAAAAAAGATAATCGTGTTAACACATGCTGGCTTCCGACAAAACAAACCGAGGCACCGAGGAAACACCGAGTGATCAACGCACTGCAGAATTTGCCAGTGTGATTTTAGATGTTAAATTTGTAACGGCAGCTTCTAAGCCGGGTACGACTGGTTATGTTTCTTCTGAGAATTTGTTTAAACCATCGAAAAGAAACTTACGGGCAAACTCTAGCTGATATTTGCAGAGCGGTTGGAATAGCAGTTATCGAAAACAACCGCCAATTTTCAGAACTTGTAAGCAATCCGTGCGCTCGTAAAATACGAAATTTAGAAACATATAAACTCGTACAGAGTTCGATGGGTAGTAATTAAGGCCGTTAAATGCAAATCTCCAGTAAAGCTGACCATGAAACCATTCAAATAGGTTTAAGTTTAAAACTAACGACGATTTCAGTGCGACTTGCTGGCTATTTTGTTGGTGCAGAGTGGTTGACGAAATGGATCGCACTAAATCTCCTGGAAATTACAGGCAAACCTCCTCGCTAGTTTCATAATCCACAGTACGTTTTTTGTCAAATCGTCACGAAATCGTAGATGAAATAGCAAGTAAACGTGCTTTAAAAAATCGAATAACTTTATAAAGGAGCCGCTTTCTTCTCACAATAATTAAGAGAAGATTTAACCACAGGTAACCCAGGCTCACTGTGTGTAGGTAAATATAGAGAACATATGAGGCGAAGTTTAGGTCTGAAAATTTGCTAGAAAATGGATATAAAAATCGATAAAACTTACCATGTGGTGAGCTGTTGTTGTCTTTAATACGTACACGAAGTTTCGGGAAAAGTGGTCCCCGTTCACCTTCCTTCATAGTATAATGACTAGGTAGGAGACGGAAGCCAGCTTATGGACTCCGATCGACCCAAAACAAGCACGATTTTTTTCGCGAAAATCGAATCCAGTCGCTAAATAAACACGCCAGGCTCGTGGAACATGAATTTCTCTAAACCATGAATCCACTGAAGCATCTCCAGGTAGCAACGCGAAGCCACCAGACTCCGTAAAACTTGTAAGTTAACCTGCTAAAATGGCGGCCAGAAAGCGTTGTACTCGCGAAGTGTCCAATTCAAAACGCCTGGTGACGAATATAATAAGTCCCCCTGGAGGGAGGGGAGTCCCAGATTGCTCAGTGAGTTTTGTTTTTAGCAATGTGGGACTCCCCTCCCTCCAGAACTTATTAAACTCGTCACCAGGCGTCTAGAGTTCAGTGCCATTTTGAATTGGACACTTCGCGAGTACAACGCTTTCTGGCCGCCACAGCTCACCACATGGTAAGTTTTAACGATTTTTATTTCCATTTTCTAGCAAATTTTCAGACCTAAACTTCGCCTCATATGTTCTCTCAAGAGAAAATGACGGGACAGAGAGGGAGGCTCAAGGCGTTGGCCGGGATATGTTATGTCCACGAAAGTTATTTTTAGACGAGCGGAAGTCTTTGTTCTAGCGGAAGTCTGTCTTCTGAGACGTCCGCATGCAGTCTTGCCTCGCTCTCAGGTTCTTGGTGAAAAGAGAAAATGATGGCGCAAGTGGAAGGCTGATGAATATATATTTTCTTTCAAACATCGGACCGAGGTTGGCCTGCATGCGGACGTCTCGGAAGATCTCCGCTCGTCTAAAAATAACTTTCGTGGACATGACATATCCCAAGGGCTGGACCGGGGGCCTCCTTCTCTGTCCCCTCATTTTCTCTTGGTTCTCTATATTTATCTACACACAGTGGGCCTGGGTTACCTGTGATTTAACAGGCTGCGTAGTTGTCTTCATCTTGTCTCAATCCATGTTATAGGACTCAAGCGTACATCAGGCAAGGTACGCAGAGAATTTGACGAATTTCTTTGATCCTGAGACATGTGGATTCTGATAGTTCGCAGGCATTTTATTAATTCATCCTGCGTAAATAAAGTATCTTTTGCAAGCGAGCGAAAAGCTCACTTCAGTTCAGTCCAAACTTTTCGTCGACAAAAAGCGCTGCCAAAGTTTTGTTAAATAACGATCGAATCTTTTGCTTTTAATCATTTAAATTACAGGCTGTCATTCCCATAGAATTCACCTCAACCACTTACTTGATCACGTATTATGCTTTGAAATGGAGAAATCACGATGATACTCGAGAAGCCGGTTCTTCGTTTTAAGTTCTTTTATTTCGCACTCCGCACATCATGATAAACATCTGAAAAATTAAGCTTTTTCCGAATCCTGTCGGCAAAACGGCCATTACATCTATAATTGCTGCAGAAAATAAATACCTACATAGGGCTGGCAGAAATAGCAATGAATGATTTTCGTCATTCTTAATTTGCTTAGCTTTTTTGTTGTTTTAACAGACCGTTCACACAATGGACAATAGAAAAGGAATTTGGCTTGATTCTTTGGGGGAAGGGTTGCGTGACATCGCAAAAAACCACTGCGAAAGAGGCAAACTTGTTATTAAATATCAATAAATAAACACAATTTCACACGCGGAGAAAAACTAAAAAAAAAAAAAAAGCTCTCCAAGCTAAGTCGCAGGCAGCGCAGGTTAACGCGAGCAAATCAAGCACATGTTCTGAGCCTGCAATATTTTGTTGCTACGTCACGGCGCGAGTAAACAGTCTCACGAAAATTGTCAAATCGACACGATTAGTAAGCGTCTCGCTTTGCTCGAACGCAATAAACGCGATAACAATCGCAGAGTTTCTACTCTTGAAGTGAACATAAAACGATTGCGATTACCCTAACTTTGAAATAATACGAAAGCTATAGTTCACTGGATTGTTGCAGCACATTCTCAGAAATACTATTTTCGGCTTTTCAGCGTAACCTGACACTCATTTAAGCTGTTTTTAATTTTATTATTTTTTAATATGATCACTATGGATTTAGAGCAAGATAGTTTCTGGACTGATGCGGCAAAGCTATGCGACCACTGCATTTCATGTTTCTTCCTCTCGGCTTTTTGTTTTAACTACAACTACCAAAATGCCTTTCTATAGTCTTATATCAATTGTTTCTTTGTTATGCACATCGGTATTTACGCATGTTGTAGCTAATCATTTAATTAGAAATCTCGGATGATGCTCATTAAGTGATAATTTCTACATCCTAAACTCAGACTGAATCAGTTAGGCCTATCCAAATCTGACGTAGAATATTCTATAAAACCCATACTGAAGTCGTCGATGTATCATGTTAGAAAAGTTTCCCATTTTCAAACCTTTGATTCGTAAATTGATTTTTTTATGTTCTTGGTAGTTGCTTGATTTTTCCCTGGCAATTGAGAAGAATGAAATTATGGGTAGCAAACAAATATGCTTTAGCTACAATCTTGGACAGAATAAAATGGAACAGAAATGCCCCCTCTCCCCCAAATCAAGGATGAAGGTGCGTGAAGGCCAAAACGCGCCATTTTCCCATTACTGATTTTGGGGGGAGGGGTGGTCTCAATGTTCCATTTAATTTGTCCAAGAATGTCTGTGGAGGCTATGACGTCATAAATTCAAGATTTGGTCAATTAAGAGGTCATATGTCAACACATTAATCATCTGAAACCACTGGCCTCTGACGCAGTCACGCTCATCGCTAGTGTTGCTATGTTGAGATACTACATGGAAGATATTTTAAGAAAAGCGGAGCGTATAAAAAAGCCAAACCTAAAATGAAAATTTGCTAGTACGATTAAGAATAAGGGTATAACTCTACGTAGAATTGACGAAAAAAATGCCATCGAGAAAAAGAATACCCGAGGAAACAAAAGTAAGAGTTAGAGTTCTCAAGCCCACTACTGATCTTACTCTGAAAGCATTTCTGGGGAGTTAATCGATAAAACTATAGGGTCTATGTAGGGTCGCATCGCCGAGATTAAACGAAGCAATGGCAAAAGACTCAAGCATTAAAGTAGCGCTTTTAAAGCTTTGTAGAGCACTTGAATGGTTTTACATGACATTAAAACGTTTGAGGCGAGATTCACGAGACTTTTTATACGATTAACGTCTGTTTTGAGACGCTTTTCAACGGTTAAGCACGGTTAACAAGCAATGGAAAAAAGTGTCAATCTGTTCTGTCACCTTTCTGGCCAGACGACAAAATCGTGACAAATCGACAAAATTCGTTGCTGATAGCCCGCAAATCGTGCCCATCAACACTTTTGTGAACGTAAATCATGCTCTATTTTTCAGCGTGGAAAAATCAGAACATAGATCAGGTAAATATCGCCAAAAAATTTAAGGGAGCGCAAATGCAGTTCTTAAAAATTCAACAAGTTTGCATGTTCGGTATGGTTGGCGCGCTGATGCAAAGTCTAAAGCGTAGAATGTGGGTAGGTTGGATGGTTGGATGGGGTAGGTAATCTGTGGTGGAAGGTTCGAATCCTCCTTACATCCGATTTCTTTCTTTTTCTTTTTCTTTTGTTTTTCCCCGATAGTCTTATTCTCTTTTTTGTTTGCAATTTATGTTCTCATTTTATAGGCCTCCTGCTTTAAACGTAAATATAGCTTATGAAAATAATTACAGTCAACTCTCAGGTATTCGGATGATGTAACTTTTGAGCGAACGAGAGCAGATTTTGTGTCGTGATTACCCCATATACTACTGGTAACGCCAAGCAGGTGCTCATAGACAATCTTGGACAGAATAAAATGGAACAGAAATGCCCCCTCTCCCCCAAATCAAGGATGAAGGTGCGTGAAGGCCATCACTGATTTTGGGGGGGAGGGGTGGTCTCAATGTGCCATTTAATTTGTCCAAGATTGACAAAGTGCTTTTCTTTTTCCTAGGGTCGTGTGCACACAACTTGACTGATCTTCAAGGAAACTTCTCAAGTCCGAATTATCCATTCAGCTACCCACATCGCCTGAACTGCATCTGGTCTATTACTGTAACACCAGGCAGCTACATTTACTTGCAGTCTTCTAACTTTTCTCTGGAATATGGTGGAAAACACTGTCTGTATGACTACGTGGAAGTATCTGACTCAAACTATCCATCGAGTTCCATACAAATAAAACGCTGTGGTTATCAAAGTCCTTGGTGTGTTTGGAGCACTAGTAATGTCCTGTTTGTTCGATTCGTTACTGATTTCTCTGATTCAGCTTCAGGCTTCGTGGCACATTATGCTACTTACGGGAATCCTGGCAGCGGAAACTGTGTGTCTCTACAAAGTAAGGAAATACTCACTGAGCATGTCCAGGAATGTCCTTAATAAGATGAAAACAGATTTTGATAAGCGTTATGAAGTTTCCTGTTACCCTTCTCCTAAACTTTGACATTACTTATATCTAGAAACTAGCAGAAATGAGAAGTTAGGAATTTTTTTTGAGCTGCCTTCCTTTTGTTGAGATATTCAGATCTATGAATTATCTTACATTTTTACTGAGGATAGTAGCCCTGCATCAAATGCCAATTTAACTTAGACGCATTACAGAAACATTTTGATGTTTGTTTGTTTGTCTGTTTGCTGCGTGGAGGTTGTGTTGGGTTTTAAGTTTATCGTCACATTTACATGTCCTATTGAACCAACTATTATCTGCTAACAGAGGCTTGAGAATACATACTATTGACCAGGGCCCAGTTCCTCAAAAGCCGATTAACGCTAATCTAAGATTAAAAATTAACCAAGCAGTTTATTTCTCTACTCCCAAATGCTATTCAACGCGGATTTTCGGCAGAACTTTACATGAGAAGACGTCAATCTTGAAAAACAAGAAGAAGCAAAAGAAACTTACACCAAAAAGTTGAAAACGTGAAACAAAAGTTTACGCTAATCCTGGATTAAGTTAATCGGCTTTCGAGGAACCGGGCCCAGGGTAGACGTTTATTTACCGGACTAAAAATGGCTCAAGACAAAAGAATAGGCCATTTCCGAGTTCATATCCGCCTCCTCTTCAAAGCGAGTCTAAGTGCAAAGTTTTTGTGATGGTAATTAGTTCTACTTTACATATGAATGAAAACTAATTTTCATAAGAAAAACTTCGCACTTAGACTCGCTTTGAAGAGGAGGCAGACATGAACTCGGAAATGGCCTATTGTTATATCGATTAGCAATTGTGTACGAACCAAGGACGAAATGCAATGTCTGTTTCCTAAAATAATACATAAATAAATAATTAAATTAAAAACAGCTCTACACAGCTTTCCGAAGTTTTGACAAATTCTCGGTTTTCACATGACGTCACGACCGCCATGTTGGTGCCCTAAACAAAGAAAAGGCGGCCATGTTGGTGCCCCGATCAAATCCTCCGGGAATTTAACTCTATTATTATGCAAATGCTTCCTTTTGTTTTCGTTGAAAAACATGGCTGTTGATCACGTGAGTGAAAACCAGCAATAGCATTAATCATAATTGTTGCTAGTCTCCTTCTCAACCATTTTGCCGATGTCACGCAACGCTCCCACGAAATAAACGGGTGCTCACATTGAAACCAGATTCCTTTCTCGGATTGAGCCATTCACAGCTACAGTTCCATTTTCTGAAACTGTGCCGTGCGACCAGCCCAATAATATCTCTCGTTTTATGAATGCGCTCCATCACCACAAAACTGCAGGTCTGTTGTTTGTATTTTCATGGCGACCGCGTTAACTGAAAGAATGAAAGGATGTAAATATAATGGCATTATTCAGTATTTTTATTATCTTCAAAGTCAATTTTTTCCTGTACGCGCAATTTCACGTATTCTAAACGGCCACTATGATGTAATTATGTAAAGAGAGCTGAAAAACCGAAGCAAACAAAAGTGTACTCAAAATTTGACCGCGTCTGTTTAAAAGATAGGTAATCGTAAGGTTTTCTGTTACGGTAGATGAGGTTTTGCCTTGGTCAAAACACAGATTCGGTCTGCGGCCAGTAACCCGGCAAATGCACAAACAGTTTCTAGTACTGTCAGAAATAATGCGCCGGTCAACTCGAAACTTTGACCCCCCCCCCGGCAAAGCCCGGGTATGTGAACTTTTGAAGATTGGATCGTTCAAATTCCCACCCCCTTGAGCCAAAATGGTGTTCAAGTGCACCACCCTATCGTTGGATTTGTCTGTCGTACCCTACTAAAGAACAATCGGCATCGGTTCCTCTTGTCTTTAATAAAGACCTTTTGAAGTCCTTTTTTTGTAAGCAAATCTCTCACAAATGCTACATCTCTTTAAAGTCTTCCACCGTGTCCAAACACGTGATTTATAGATGTTAGCGACTTCGGCGCCCGAAAAAAATTCATTTGAAACCTGACACTTCCGCTTCAATTTTCCCCACCCCACGCAGGCAAAGGTCAAATTCCCCACTTCCCGGACATAAAAGATAGTCAAATGTTTGCCCTGGGGGTGGGGGAATGTTGAAGTTTCGATTTGATCGGCGCAAAGTACTTTCCCTTGGGCGGTCGAGATTTTTTCGGCGTTTTAATCTAAATACCTACATGGGGTTGCTAGAAATCGCAATGAATGATTTTCCTTACACTTAATTGGCTTACCTTATTTGTTGTTTTAACAGACCGTAAAAACAATGGGAAAGGAATGTGGCTCGAATGTGAGCAGCCGTTTCTTTGGGGGAAGCATTGCGTGACATCGCAAAAAGCGGTTGCGAAACAAACTAATTTGTTGCTAAATATCAATAAATAAACGCAATTTTAATCGGGGAGAAAAACTCAAAGAGAAACGCTCCAAGCTAAGTCGCAGGCAGCGCAGGTTAACGCGATCAAATCGAGCATATGTTCTGAGCCTGCAATATTTCTTCATTATTTCACTACGCGTGGGCACAAGGTCTGTTTTTATTTTTATTATTTTTTAATATAATCACTATGGATTTATGGATAGTTTCTGGACTGATGCGGCGAAGCTATACGACCATTGCATCTCATGTTTCTTCTTTTCTGCTTTTTGTTTTAACCACAACTACCTAAATGCATTCTATTGTTTTACATCAATTGTTTCTTTGTTATGCACAACGGTATTTACCCATGTTGTAGCTAACCTAATTAGAAATCTCGGATGATGCTCATTAAGTGATAATTTATACATCCTAAACTTAGACTGAATTAGTTAGTCCTGTCCAAATCTGACGTAAAATATTCTATAAAACCCATACTGAAGTCGTTGATGGATCATGTTACAAAAGTTTCCCATTTTCAAACTTTTGTTTCGTAAATTGATTTTTTTATGTCCTTTGTAGTTGCTTGATTTTTCCCTGGCAATTGAGAAGAATGAAATTATGGGTAGTAAACAAATATGCTTTAGCTAGTCCTTCTCCGTATATAAAAGATTAACAGTGTGCTCTTGTTTTTCCTAGGGTCGTTTACACACAACTTGACTGATCTTCAAGGAACATTCTCAAGTCCGAATTATCCATTCAGCTACCCACATCACCTGAACTGGACCTGGTCTATTACTGTAACACCAGGCAGCTACATTTACTTGCAGTTTTCTTTCTTTCGTCTAGAATATGGTGGAAGTCACTGTTTACATGACTACGTCAAAGTATATGACACAAATTATCCATCGAGTTCCATGCAAATAAAACGCTGTGGTTATCAAAGTCCTTGGTGTGTTTGGAGCACGAGCAATGTCCTGCATGTTCGATTCGTTACTGGTTCCTCTGTTTCAGCTCCAGGGTTCGTGGCACATTATGCAACTTACGGGAATCCTGGGAACGGAAACTGCCTGTCTCTTAATACAACACAAGGTAAGGAAATACCCACTGGGCATGTCCAGGAATGACTCTAATTAGATGCTAACCGATTTGATAAGCGATATGAAGTGTTCTGTTACCCTTTTCCTCATTGCAACTTTGTCATTACTTATATCTAGAAATTAGCAGTAATCAGAAATTAGGGAGTGTGTTTGAGCTGCCTTCCTTTCGTTAAGATATTCAGATCCGTTAATTATTTGACATTTTTACTGAGAATAGACTGAAGTCTTGCATCAAATGCAAGTTTAATCTAGATGCATCCCAGAAACAATTTGATGTTTGTTTGTTTGTTTGTTTGTTTGTTGTGGGGAGGTTGAGTTGGGTCTTAAGTTTATTGTCACATTTACATGTTCTATTGATCCAACTATTATCCGCCAGCAGAGGTTTGAGAATCGATACTATTGACGAAAGCAGACTTTTTACACTGGACTAAAATGGCTCAGGACAAAGGAATTGTTATATCGATTAGCAATTGCGTACGAACCAAGGACGAATTGCAACGTCTGTTTCCTGAAAAAAAAAAAACACTGTTAAAATAGTGCTCAATACACATAATTCACTGTGACAGTGAATCATGTGTTGGTTTCATTAGCCTCAACTTTATATATATATATATATATATATATAATGAAATGACGTGATAAATTGATCATCAGCTAAAAGTGCTCAATGGGTTTACCAGAGTTTTGAATAGATATGTAGACTTGAACTAGGTCAAAAACATTTATTTGCTACTCCGAGTTTCATGCTTCTCACGAAGCAATCATCAGGCAACTGCCAAAAAGAAGGAATACATGGTGTTTTGCAGTGATTTAGAAAATAACGGTAGCAATCCACTATAGGCTAGGGTGCATAGCAACGGTTAAACAATACAAACTGTTTCCAGTGAGCTGCTAAAAATAAGCCTTAAATAATTACGCTATTGAGAAGGAATTTCTTTGCATGTCTGCAACTTGTTACAAGCTCATTTCTGTTGTTAAGGGTCGCCAAATCTGGTCTACAGATTATATAGTATTTCTCCCACAGACATAAATTACACTTCTTCGTTACATTTGAATAGGATCTCGCATGCCTAACAATCCGCCATTTAATGTGATAGTCGACTTTCTTGTCTTTCAAACCCCATACATATTTACTGAGTTCAGTGGAATTTCTGTAGCGTTCATTTCTAAAGGAACATGTGTGGTTTCTATAACGTGATTTGAATGATGTGTCGCAAAGACCGATGTAAGTTTGCTTTGACTGAGATGTTGTGACCTCTGCTTGATAGATGGTATTCCGCACGTTGCACTTTCCGTCTAGAGGGCAGGATCTTTTGTCACGGCAGTTGCAAGTGTTGATAGTTTGAGCGGGTGGATTTGATGACTTGTTAATGACGGCTTTATTTTGGTTGGAGATAATTGTTTTTTACATTGCTCATGCAGCTATAACTAATTTTGAGAGTGTTCCGGTTGAAAATTCTGTGCAAAGGGTGTGATTTTGGGAAGTGCTTGCCGATTAGGGTGAGGAAACACTTTCCAACTTTTGTTTTGACGTTTTGGCTGTACGGAGGATTGAACCAGGTGATGTTTCTAGGCTATTCTTGCGGTGTTTTGGTTTCTGGAGTTGTTTTTCTGTAGGTTAGATTATATATGTAGCCGCTCTTGTTGAGTGCATCTTGGTAGGTTTCTTTCGCTTTATCAAATGATTCTTTGTCGGAAGAAATTTCTGAGAGGCGCTTGTTTATGGATTCCGGTATGTTCTTTAGGATGGATGGGGGTGATTGGATTTCTTGTGAACGTAGAGTGGGATGTTTCCTTCTTTTGTGTAGGGATAATGCTTTCCAGATTGGAGGTCAAGGGTGACGTCTAAGAAATTTACTTTAGTGATGTTTGCTTCGAC
>NC_090880.1:1161159-1163659 GCF_036669935.1 Montipora foliosa
ATGATTTCCCGCCAGAAAAATGCGGGTTGCCAAATGCAACGCTGCCACGCGATTTCCTGCGAAAAATTGCCCGAACAGTCCCGTTCTGTTTCTATCGTAGTTTGATATGCAATCCCTCATCAACAACACGTAGTATTTAGGATTTGAATCTAAAAAATGAGCGAGTTTAAACAAAAGCTAAGGTATGCTAAACGTTTAGTTATAGCCTCACGTTATGTATGACTCCTTCAACACCGCCACTCATAGTTCATGCGGTAGAGCACGACACTGTAGATCTCGGGTCTGCTGGTTTGAGTGAGTCCGGTTGGGTTGACGTTTTTATTTATTTTATTTTTTCCAGTTAATGTAGGTATCTCGTTAAAAAAAAATAATAATAATAATTTAATGAGAGGAAATGGCTCATTTACAAGTGGGAATATGGGAGGTGGTCTGGTGCCTAACCTCCTCCCGGTTTACGACCGTTCTGGACAACACTGAAACTGTCTTCGCGCAGCACTCGGGGCCATCGGTATCAGTGGTGATGGGAGGGTTTCACAACCTCTAGGAACCGTCTCGTACGCTCGTGGTTGACGTAGCTCGTGTCTCGGTCGAGTCCCCTTTGACCTCGCATCCACTGTACAAAATGGTAACACTCCACCTTAGAGCAATGATGACGCAGGGGATTTTTATGGTGACTACAGGAGGCGTATTTAAAAACCATCTAATGACATGCTTGGGGCAATCAATCTTTCTTTGATCTTTTCAATATTGTCTTTCTCTTTGATCTGTTTTTGCATCCATCGATCATGAAAGGGTACTATCAAGAGACTATGAGGGTGAGAGAACACATCCCCCATACATGGGCCTCTTCCCATGATAATCTTTTTCAATCTAATTTTCGCTCGTAGTCAAGCTGCGAGGCTATTTTAGGAAAGACACCTGATTGGTCAATTGTAATGACGTAATGAGGTAATGACCGCTTTGCTGTTCTGCTTTGAGAAAATGGCGTCTGTAGTAGACATCAAGTTTGTCGATGAATCTGAAAACTTAGATTTTGAAAAGAGTGGGAAAAGTTCCCGTCCACGTAGACAAAACTGGTCCATGCTGTACATAGCTGAATCCGATGAAAGTGATGTCGAATCAACAGAAAGTAGGGATGCGAGCTCTTTTGAGGAAGATGTTGAAATTTCGAGCTTCGAAAACGAGAGAGAGGACAGCCGATCACATCTTCAAATTTCGATTTAGTATTTCACTGGATCTTGCGACGGCGAGAAAAGTCTTCGCAAGTTTCTTCACGATGACATCTGATCCTCTGACCATGGGCCGCGCGGCCATGGGGACGAAACTAAAAGTAGCTTTCACAGCGTGATGCGAAGCTTAAAATAGATTGAAAAAGATTATCATATGGCACAGGGATGTGTTCTCTCACTTGATAGTCTCTTGGTATGGTGTTGTTGTACTCGGGGAAGCATCATCTTGCACTCTTCACGCCAAGATTTTAGAATATCATTTTTGTTGACCGATATTATGGCTGCCTTTACACACACATCACATTCTTTTGCTCTATCAAGATTTGGGTAACGCTCCCAAGCTTGATTTTCATAGATTTTTCAGAACGCTTCGATTATATCCTTACCCACTGGAAGGCGACACTTCTTTCCTTGGAGATGGAGCTCGAGTAGCTGTTGCTTTTGAACTCGAACAATTCTTTGAAATTCCGAGGAGCGAGAGGTTACTTCGTCATCATTCACCAAGTTTGTGCTAGGAAATCTTTCGAGACAGTCCCGTGTCTTTTTTCTCTTTTTAAAAAGGGCCCTCGACACCTCACTGTAGAAATGAACGTTTCTCATCATTTGGTTACATGAAAAAAAAGGCGGAGATTCGTTCAACGGGCGACTATGGTGTCAAAAGAGGGTGAAGAGAAGAGGGCCGTGAAAGATATAAAGACGTCGCCCACGGGATTGGCTGCGAGGGAATGACGTACGCACAGGGATTGGTTGACAAGGATGACGTCACAGGGACCCAGGGCCCTCACGGTAAATAAAATGAAACGAGACCATCTTTACGAATTCTAAACAAGATAAAAATAGGATTTTTTTACGAATGAAACGAATTAATAAAAACAACAACAACAACAAAACAAAAGAGCAATTGACAATCAGGAATGTGGGAGGCGGCCTGGTGCAGAGCTTCGTCCCGGTTTCTCCAAACTCTTGTCCAAAGGTTATTGTAAGCAAAAATAAAAAGTCAAACAAGTCCCACTCCCTAGGGGCCATGCATTCTATACACAAATGCGCAGTACCACAAACAACCATCTTTAGTTTGTAAACATAAAAATCGTTTAGCTGCCATCATCATCATTTTTTTCCTCTTCATCTTGCGTTGGGATAGGGCGCGGTTGGAACATCCCGTTCAATAAAAAATTATCGTCTGTCCACAGCCGCATCTCTAGCCTTTTCAACATCCATTGAATCCTCCTCCATGAAGCGATGTCGGGCTTTCATAACGTCCTTATGCACGG
>NC_090880.1:1178659-1188659 GCF_036669935.1 Montipora foliosa
TCAAAATTAAAACTCTTAAGACTTATACCAAGAACTGCAATTCCGAGCAGAAAGCAACCCTAAACAAATTAAAAATAAACACTCAGCTTTAAGTTTATATCCCTTCAATGCTTGACTTGAATAACTACGTAGCCACCAGTGTGTCCTGACCACAGCTATATTATGTTAGACCTGGATTGAAACCAGCGAAAAATGGAAAAAAATATTTTCCAAACCGTACGTACCTGAACATAAAAAGCATTGACTGTCAAGAGCTTTTGTTGACGTAGCATGGCTGCGTAGCCGCGCCGAACCACAGAAAGAGCGCGCAAAATTAGGCCTCGTTTACGCTCAGGTGTGAGAGTATGACCTGACCTGAGCCTGCGATCCAATCAACAACCAGTCCTTGGTCAGTGGTCCACTTCAAAAAAACAGCTGACCTCGATAAGGTCCAACTTGAGCCCGTGATATGGTCACATGATACCGGTCAGCAGACACCTTTTTTGGCAGGTGTCAATTGACCATAACATTGTTTTGTATGCTGTAAACTAGCTAGATTGTCAACTGGAGTATTGCCTCCTCCATGTGCTCTCTAAACTTGAGCCCGTGATATGGTTACATGATACTGGTCACATTGGCATACATGGAGGGGCGGACGTACGGACGTTTACGACGTCATGGCTATAAAACCAGATTTTCTCGCATCGTTACCGTAGTCTTAACTAAGGTGTCCGCGCTCGCGCATCTTTAATTGGCGCGCGCGGAGCTAATAATAAACTAGAGTGCGTGTGCGGGGCACCGTCTTCTTCTCGGCGTGAAGGGGATGACTAACTGCGTTCTGGATCCCTTCATCGCCTCGGCACTAAGGGACATTCTTGTACATAGAGTGACATTTTTTTTCCTTTTTTCCCCCTTCTTGTACATACTCGTTAGTTATTCTAGCCATTAAACCAGTTGGATTTTATTTTTCTACTCTGGAGTTTTTTCTGACTGTGAGGGGCCTGGAAGTTTGTGACGTCATCCCTCTCTTAAGCCATTTGACGTCATTCTTTGAATTAGACCGTTATCTTTTTATCGAACATCTTTACGCAAAAAAATCTGTTTCCTGAGGGTCCGCAGCAAGGTAGGTTTCACATTTCTGTAGTCATCGTTTAAATTTTGAATTTCCGCCTAACGTAAGTTTGAATTTCCCGCCCAAATTTGAATTTTCCGGAACATTTTGAATCCACCAATCAGCACGCTCCAATTCCAACCATCAAAAGGGACGCGAAGGGGCCCACACCACTTCCCATTAGCCATACTGTAGTCTTACTTTGGCCTATTGGCTAGGAAGTCCATTAAAGTCCTTTTCTTTGGTTCCTAAACTGGTTTCGGTCAAAGAAAACCACATAAGGACCCTAACCAGGGCTTGGTCCGACCTTGTTTGTGAATTGAACTTTAAAATGCGACAGAGTGTCCTTTTGACGCACCATTTCTAGGCCTGGGGTGAAATGCACAGCGGCACTTGGATACGGAGCTTACGCGAAGGCAAGAAAACGATTGCTAAGGATAACATTTCTCGTCAGCTCATTTTCGAATTCAGTGAAACTTCATCTCTTTACGGTTCAAGACCGAAAGCTCTGGGAAACTGGAAGTGCAAACACTTCGACTTTTACAGAAGATCTGAGCAAAATCGAGGTTGTAGTTGGCAAGACATCTGTGTTTTTTATTATACTTACATCAAGATCGTTGTTGAAAGAAAACTGCAACCCAAGCAAAAGGAGTGTCTTTGGAAATAACATATATTCAACAATTTTTCCACATTTTAGAGTTTTGATTTCAAATTTAATTTCTCAAAAGGATTAGTTGCAAATTCTCCAAAACGTCCTTGACTTTCCATATTTTTGATCCGAAATTCGAAGAAATTTGTCTGCGTCATAAAGCCTCTAAGAAAAGAAATGGTTACTCTATTGTTGGGAAATTAATGTTTGAATTAAAAAAATAAAATAAAAAATAAAAAAAAACATGAGTTATAAGGCGTTTTCATTGTCGCGGCTTTTAACTGACTGAATCTTCTCCCTTGACGGAGCTAAACTTAGAACAACAAGTTGGGAGAAAAGTTAATGTTTTATAGAAGTACATGTAAGTTTTGATCCTTGTTTCAGGACTTGAGTGCTGTGTTTCCAGATCGATATTCAGCCAAAAGAAACACACAGATTTTGCGATTGTTAACAGGACAGATGTCAAGTACTGCCAGTTTTTGGCGCTTTCAGGTTGTAGTGCTGGCGTAGGAATTCAAAAGATGATGTCATTTCGATTCGTCTCCGTGTCCCGTCACCGCTATAAGGACAAAGAGACTAATATGCTGACTTGCTCCCCGTCTCAAGCGATACAAGACTTTGACTCTAGTGAATGTTGGACACTTGTAGGCGCGTGCAAAATCCTAGATTTTTCCCACCAAAGGCCGTCTTAGTTTTGTAAAGGAGTTTGAGATATTATAAATACAAATCTTTATTAAGCTCTTTAAGTAAGTAATTAGTCAATCAACAATAAAGGTAGAAGTAAAAAAAAAACCAAAACATTACATCAGCTCTTATTAAAAATTAATACTGTACTGAAGTGAGCTAGCATCGGAACTATAAAACTCTGAGAAGGCAGATTGACTATCATAACAGAATGCTGTGGTTCTGAAGCTTCTAAGTGATTTCGACTTTCGTTTCCTTTTGTTCTGTAGATTGCCTGTTTTCCTGTGTCGTGTGGTCACAGAAGGTTTTGGTTTAGTGGCAGAAGCTCCAAACCTCTCCGCGAAATTCTCTTGTCCGTCGACAGCGAAATTCCAACAGAAGAAAAACTTCAGGAATTCAAAGAGGAAGCTCTTCTATATCTAACCGACTTTAAAATTGCACTTGAGGAGACCATGCCAACGACAACTTTTCAGTTCATATTCTCAGGAAGCGCAGTCGAGAGATTTGGAATCCCGGTCATGTTGTCGGATGTAAAAATATCGTTTAACTTGCGTGCGTTATATACTGATCTAGACGTCATGTTTTGCTCTTTGGAAGATAAAGCATCCTTCGCTGATCAAGAGAACATTCTCATTGAGCCTCTTTTTACCGAGAATGAAGAATTTACTGGATACGCCTATCTTAAATCACTCATTCCAGACCGCCAAGGAATGTGTCTTAGTTCACAAGTAATTATAGAACAAGCTCAAGAGGCAGTTGGAAATACGCATATAGTCAACCTCCCCATCGACAGTATATGTGGAATCACGCAACTGCCAACAAAGGTTGATGTTAAATCCAAAGGACCAGCGATAAAGCTCCTTATTCCAGTGCGCTGGGAAGCTGACATCACACCTTGTGTCCAGTGTTCTGAGTGGCCAATCATGAGTGACTGGGCTTCGCGACCGAGATATTGGCCTAGTTTAGTTGAAGCACAAAGGATAATGTCACTTGGATGTCACCTGGTGGCCAAACCAGCACCAAGCGATAAGGACAAAACAAGCTGGAGATTCTCCTTTTCCTTGGCAGAAGTTGAGCTGTCTAAACTCGTTCCAAACACTGCAAGGAAATGTTTCTTGGCTCTGAAAATCATATCAAAAGACCACTTTCAACCTGTGGTGCCTGAAATAACCTCCTACCAGATGAAAACTATATTCTATAATACTCTAGAGAAAGTGCCAGTGGGCTTTTGGATAGAGAGAAACATAGAAGAATGTTTCCTTACGTTGCTAGCAGAGGTTCGTGACGCACTGTTGTCCGTGAATTGTCCCCATCACTGGTTCAGTTCCATAAACCTGTTTGACATGAAGGCCAAAAAGTTACAGTGCCTGGCCAAGAAAGTAGAAAGGATTATGCAGGATCCGGCTCCATTCATTTTAGACGATTGCTGGATTTGTTTAACCTCGTTTTTTCCACGTGTGCCTTACTACCACTTCACCCGCCGAAACAGTGAGCAATTCCGTGCCGAGTATGACGAGGTTGCCCTATCTGCCGACGGACGCGTGATCGTAAATCCAGGTAACCACAGCCACCAATTACCATGTTCCCGTGTCCAATGTCCAAGTCTCTGCTCAACCCCAGATCATATTCATGTGGAATTCACAGCCAGGAAACGACTTTAGAGTCTGAACAACTTGTTGTCTCACTTCCTCCAATTCAAAATGTTCTACAGGAGCTTCTGTGCAGGTGAAAGAGACTTTCTGCCATTGGTAGTTATTCGTCTTCCTGTACAGGATGTTTAGCTTGTTTTTAACCAGTTCAGCGAGACAACATACTAATATAAGCTTTTTTATATTTTAACCCCTCTTTTTTATATATTAACACTCTCACACTAACCCCTTCACGTGATTAGTATACCTTTCAAGTTTTCTTTTCTGTTTAATCTTCTGCACCCCTGGATGCCATGAAGATGTTAATATAGAGTTCAGTATTTCTACGTAATTTTCGAAGTATGTCTTAAGATAATTTGAAGATTTAAGGGTAACAGGAAACTAAGTCAAGAAATTCACAAGGATAATTTTAAATGAATTACCGTCTGAAGATGTCGCACAGTAGGACAAAACCATCTTGTCATCACGGAGCCTCATTAGCAAACTTTCTCACGGGAGAATTGACCTAGACAGAGACGCATCTCTGTATGTGATAGTTCCCTGTGAACTTAGTTAGATTTTCCTTTTTATGGCAAACACCCTAGGTTAGTATAGGCTTATGGTCAACTCCCAAAAGTGTTTCCACTGCACGATCATGTTAAAGAAACAATAGTACGAGGGGTTTCTAATTAATTAATGTATTCCTGTGTATTTTTGTGATTATTTAAGTAATTTTAGTGCGTTAGCTTTAAATACAAGCTTTCTTAGCATAAGTTGGTGAGCATACCAAGGTTACCATAAGTAACAATGAATTTTGTAATTAACTGTTATCGGAAGCTTTAGTATAAGCTTTTGTTTTATTCATGTTGCTATGAAAATTAGGATCACGCTCAGTTAGGATTAGACACAAGTTTCCCGGCCACAGCTGTGATGTTCACCATTATCTACAGTTCGTTTTGAAAGTTCTGCTGCTCTAATTATTCCTAAACTTGCGGTTTAAAGTCGTTGCTTGCTTAGTTTCTTCTTTGATCTCGAGGCGCGACTTTTAGTATCATAGACGCTGCCTTCACCAAGTATTCCTCATTTAAATGACCAATCACCCCTCATCGTGTTGATATAGTGCGTGCATACTTAATCAACTGTCTAGATTTGAGATAGTGGGTTAGTTGTTTGCCGGTCATGGCAGAGCTAAGTCATCCAGATTAAATTATGGTGATCCGAAGGAGTCGCAGTTGTGTGAGCTATCTTCCCCTCTAAAGAGACAACTCAGTCTCAGTTCTGCAACATCATTGTTCTGAAATTTGTTTTCATCGCAGATTCGCATTAGAACTGTGGTCCTTTCTCTTGCCTTTGTGACAAAGACAGGACTGTAACCGTGGAATCTGTAATGGTATTTTCTGTTTGTATAGGTGCGTTTGGCGCTATCAGATCAACAATTTTAGCTTAGTAGTTTTATTTCATGAGGAGTGCAAGATTTCAGAGGTTTTTGACTCTGTTGGCTGATCGCCCGGGCGGGAAACTTTTGTGCTAAACTATATTGGCCAATTGATTCATGATATAACGGAGCATTCTTATTTATTCTTGTTTTTATTACATCCATTTAGAAATCACTGGTGATCCTTGCAATCTGATTAGCTCTCAGTAGTGAGATTTATTTATGAATCGAAATATTTTTTTGCTCTAAATCGCATCTTTTCCCAGCCAATGAGAAAGGAACACTAAAAAACCAACCTATCAGATTTCAAGGCTTGTTTAAAGTAACCAATCAAATTTCAGGGAAATGTAAGACAGGGAAAACCATTGTGTTGCAACTTAATTTCCTAACTGGGTCAATAAAATATCGGTACTGACTAATCAGTCAAATTGCAGGAAAATAAGAGACGAAGAAAGCCATTAAGTGGTGAATTTTGTTACTTTTTTTCCCAAAACTTTGCTTTTTCAAAAAAACAAAAAAAAATGGCTGAACTTAATTACTTAATGTTAGTTAAAGTTAAAAGGATGTAATAAAGTGGTAATTGAACTTCGTGCCGAGCAATTTTGGTCTGAAATCATACTTGTGATTTCAAATCGAACTCGTGCTGTGCGCTCGTTCGATTTCGAAATCACGCGTATGATTTCAGCCCAAATTGCACTTCGATGAAAGAACAACAATGATATTCAATGTAAGGAGAAATGTAGACTCGGAAAAATATCCGACGTGGTTCGTGGATTCAAATCCCATCTGGGACTCGGATATTTTTCCAAGTCTACATTTCTCCTTACATTGAATATCATTGTTGTTGTTTCATCTTTAACACACTCACTTTGGAGGTTGGTTGGCTGCATCTTGATATGCATTAATGTGACAGCGCGATGCTGTTAGTGAGTTTCAAATATGCTAGTCAATACTTGGCTATGTAGCCGCGCGATGCGGTTCCAGTCGAGACCCACAAATTGACCCTTGCTCACCATAGAGTCTCCAGTAGCTCAGTGGTTAGAGCATCCGACTAGATCACGGAGTGTCGTGGGTTCAAATCCCATCTGGGACTCGGATATTTTTCCTAGCCTACATTTCTCCTTACATTAAATTGCACTTCACTCAGTTAATTTACCATTATAGATGGACGTCTATTTGATAAAACCTGTTTCGGACGTGCAGACTGCCCCACACAACATTCCCAGATGGTCTTCGCGGTATCTTGTTGCATCTGTTGTTGTTTTGCAACTTTATCAAGTTAATCATTTATACACCTAATTCAAAAATGGCGGACACGCGGAACGACCTAGGTTCTAATACATGAAAGCGAGGTTTGGTAGGCCGTATTTCAGTCTGGAAAATTTTAGTAGCGGCTGTCAGCAGATTTATGTTATACGATATTCCGCTCTCATCAGAGCTAAATCCTCCTAAAATGGCATGCTTAAGTAGTGCAGTGAATGACTCAGTTATTCTTCCCGAAGATGACATTCCCGGAGCCTCGTTAGCTGGGCTAAATCCTTCTCCGCTGAAGAATGGAGAGTTGCGGTTTTGGTTGTGCGATGCGATGTAGTGGGGATTCCCTTAATTAAACTTAAAACGAAACCTTTGCTTGTAAAACGGTTATCACAAGACTTTAATCTTAAATAGTAGTTTAACAGTTGATGTTTTTCAAGATTTACCAGTTACCCTTTTTTTTAAAAAATGCGCTTTGCGGAGTGGAGGAATACGTGAAAAGTGGACGCGATCAAATGGTGATAGATCCTGATCTGGACAAAATTTACACCAAAAGGAACAGGAGAATTATGAATGTTATGAGCTGCACTCCTTCGTCATCACCCAGCGTGAAATATCCCAGATACCCAAGCGATGGCTGGGGAAATTCTCTAGAACGGATGCCTTCATTTACTGGCAACGACTCACAGGTTTCCCTGTTGAGGGAGGAAATCCCTGACCTTGAGAAAAAATTCGGGGCACTCGAGTGGCGATTGTTTTGCTTCGAGAACATTTCCAAAAATGATTCCCTTATTACTTTTTACTCAGGATTTCCTAATTTGAAAACGATGAGGGCTTTGGATGGATTTAATGTTTTACCAAATGATATCAATGTCAGACAACAAACAATATTTTGTTTGGAAAATGAACCAGAGCACATGTACACAGTATTTAATTAAGCTTATTTGTGTTGAAATGGATATTAATATCTGAGAGTTAAGTAAGTCTCCTATTAAAAGGAACATGGTGTACCACAACAACATTGGAAAATTGAAATACCTTGATAATGGTAAAAGTCATGCATTACTGTGGTAGTGATAATAACAATGGACTTTCAATTCAAAGTAATTAGACGTATTAACAAAGTGAAAACTAACCTTGAAATTAAATTATGCAGCAGGATTTTTTTCACTTTGTTGATACATCAAATGTATTTTGAATTGTGTCTCGTCCACAAGTTCTCTGGACGGCCAGATATTTATGAAGGCATCCTTTCTAGAGATTTTCCCCAGCCATCGCTTGGGTATTTCACGCTGGGTGATGACGAAGGAGTGCAGCCCATAATATTCATAATCCTCCTTTTTTGTTTTGGTATAAATTTCCTCCGGTTCAGGATCTATCACCATTTGATCGCGTCCACTTTTCACGTATTCCTCCCGCATTTTTTAAAAAAAGGATAACTGCTAAACCTTGAAAAACAACTGTTAAACTATTATTTAAAATCAAAGCCTTGTGCTTACCGTGTAGGGAAACCCCACTTCATCGCATCGCGCAACCAAAACCGCAACTCTTCATTCTTCAGCGAAGAAGGATTTAGCCCAGCTAACAAGGCTCCGGGAATGTCATCTTCGGGAAGAATAACTGAGTCATTCACTGCACTACTTAAGCACGCCATTTTAGGAGGATTTAGCTCTGACAAGACCGGAATATCATATAACATAAATCTGCTGACAGCCGCTACTAAAATTTTCCAGACTGAAATACGGCCTACCAAACCTCGCTTTCATGTATTAGAACCTACAATCTTGGACAAAATAGATGGGAAATTTGTAACCGCCCTTATCCCCCCCCCCCCCCCCCTCATCCCAAATCAAGGATGGAAAAATGGCGTGTTTTGGCTTTTGCGCGGCTTCATCATTGCTTTGAGGGGGATGGGGGTTTGCTGTTCCTTTTTATTCTGTCCAAGATTGCAATCTTGGACAAAATAGATGGGAAATTTGTAACCCCCCTCCCCCCCCAAATCAACGATGGGAAAATGGCTCGTTTTGGCTTTTGCGCGGCTTCATCATTGCTTTGGGGGGGATGGGGGTTTGCTGTTCCTTTTTATTCTGTCCAAGATTGTAGGTCGTTCCGCGTGTCCGCCATTTTTGAATTAGGAGTATTGACTGATTTTTTTTCACGCAACGCACACCGTCCACCTTACGGACGCTCTGCACGCCTTCTGGTTACAAACTTCTGGATCATCCACGAGCTAGTCGCACTGGTCATGGAACCGATGAGCTACGATTATTTGAATACTCCAGATGGGACATAAAGAGCAAGACTGAATGGATTCAGTTAATTATCATATATAGAACTCCATACTCTGAAGTTTTTTTCGAAGAATTTTCGGACTTCCTTGAGTCAGCGGTATTTTGTGCTAGCCACCTAGTATAACAGGAGATTTTAACATACACATGGACGTAGTGAATGATACTGACACGATCAAACTGCGCGGGCTACTTGAGAGCACCGGCCTAAAGCAGCACGTTACCATTCCAACTCACATCAGCAAACATACACTTGACTTCATCATCACAAGACTAGCCAATTAGCTTGCTGTGTCCACCCCTTGGACTGACGATCTCTCTTCTAACCACATGAGAGAAGCTGTGTGATGTAATATTCATAGTATCTCCAGAAAATCCGTGATATCCGCCTTTTCCTACCCATTTTAGATAGTAATCAAGTGTCACGTGGGACGACAAAGCGAGACGAATAGCCGTAACATCTTGCCAATATTCAGAAAGTACGAACTGGCCAAAGCGTTTCCCGAACGAGCAGAGATTGCTGCGACTCGCGAATTTTCTGGAGATCATAAGACGCCTGCAGAAAACAAAACAAAGCTGCAAGTAGACAGTAAATGATCTATTTACAGTCGAAGAGAGAAGTTATGTGATGCAATATTCATATAGCATATGTGATGCAATATTCAATAGCATGTCCGGGAAATCCGAGATCATAAGACGCCTGCCCATCTCATCTGTCAGAGAGTCACGTGAGAAGAACGAGAGAATACCTCTAGTGGGCCGGAAAAGGTGGATTTCTCGGATTTCCCGGAGGTGCTATGAATACCTTATCATATAACTTCTCAATGTAACACTTTTTAAAGAACTTTCTCAATACAAAGCTGTTTGTGATGCAACCCATCCTCTACCTCTGAAATGATGACTGATCGTCAATTTCTAAATTTCTTGAAATAGGCCATTTCCGAGTTCATGTCTGCGTCCTTTTCAAAGCGA
>NC_090880.1:1196159-1199304 GCF_036669935.1 Montipora foliosa
CCCCTGGATGACATTATATATATAGATATATATATAAAGTTAAAAACCAGAGAGCCACTACACGAGTTCCCATGGTAGTGACGTACCATCCTAATCTTCCTAACATTGGGGCTATACTGAGGGAACTTCAGCCTTTGCGACATTGTTCTAATAGATGTAAGAAAGCGGTGAAAGAGGTTCCGATGGTGGCTTTCCGTAGACCTAATAGTCTGGGAGATTATCTAGTACACGCCAAACTAAAATCTTCAGACTCGGAAGATAGACCCAAAGGAACTGTCAAGTGTGGAGATCGCCGTTGCCATGTTTGCGAACACTTAAAAATGGGAGAAAGTTTCATGTCAAAAATAACAGGAAAAAGATATTCCATTAATTTTGAGCTGAACTGTAATTCCACCGATGTAGTGTATTTGCTGAGTTGTAAAGTATGTGGTGTTTAATATGTGGGATCAACCAGTACTAGGTTTCGCCTCAGATTTAACAATCACAAGAGTCGTATTTGAGCTCATGCTAGACTCTCATTGGATGACAAATCTAGAGATGATTTAATTTATCAACACTTTAATGGCCAAACCCACAAAGGCATCGAAGATATCGATATACAATTAATTGATCAAGTAAATGATGAGAGGGACCTATTGGACAGAGAAGGACAATGGGCTTATAGGCTGAAGCGTGTAAAGCCCCATGGATTGAATGCAAGCGATTTCTTTTTCAGCCAAAATAAGTCGTGCCGAGTACGAAAGAGCTAAAAATCTAGTCTCTGGAAGATATCTATTGTTTTGTATACATCCGTGCATAATTCCAAAAAACGCGCGCGGGGTTTTGTTTTTATGGCGCTTGCGGTTTGTTTCCTTTGTATATTCAATTTGTAGCTCTAAATATGGCGTGTTACGCGTTTAACGGCTATTCACCCTGAGGAAGACCGGTGTATCCGGTCGAAATATAGGTGAAGGATACAAAACATATTGTTTTACTCTTCATTTGCGTTGCTTTCTTAAGTGAATGGATGTTTAATACAGAACTGTTTCGTAGGCCACCGAAAAGGTCACCCACTCCTCAGTTAAACTCCATTTTACACTGAAGCGTTGGGTCTACATCAACAATGTGATCGCGTGATGACAACAGTTAACATAACGGTTGACATGAACAGCGCACTTACAAAACCTAAGTCACACCGAGTGCTCGCGCTAAATTGAACTTTGCCTTAGAATGAATTTACGTCGGTGCCTGCATGTTGAAATCAGCTCATTACGCTTGTTTAGGGTTGCCATGTGTGGCTTAGTGATTAGAAAGAATTTCTCAGTGGTACAAAGGTTCGTGTACGGTTTTGCTTTAGCGATGATTTTCTACGCGACTGTGAAGTCTTTGTTTTTCTTCTTTAATTTCCACAGGTGCTTACTGAGCTTCTCTTTTCATGCCTGAATGACATCTGGTGGTTTCTGTATCTTGCCTTAAACTGGTTTGCTGTGAGACCGATATATGTTTCCTTCGTGTCTTTGGTTTTAACTGTGGCTTGATACACAACTTCATTCACCAGGCATTCTCCATGCAGTGGGCATTCTTCTTTTTTCCCACAGTTGCACTTTTTCTCTTTGTCTTGCCGTGGCTGTGCTATTCCGGCGTTCTTCAATATGGCTTTCTTGTGGCCATCTATTACTTTAATTGCTTGACGTTGGGCATGCAGCTATAGCTGAGTTTCAGAGTGCGCGCGCTCTTCAATTCAACCGTTTTGTTCTTACCACATTTTGACGTCATCTGTGATCTATTACTGAACAGACGCACGGCAACATGGAATCTATTTGTTAAATATATCTATCTATATATATATATATATATATATATGAGTGGGCGACCACGAAACAGGCTTGTAGGGATGAACTTGTAGTTTATTTGTCTTCTGACTGATTTTTGAAAAAGGTGGCTATATATATATATATATATATATATATATTACGTTTAGAAGAAAGACAACTTCACAGCGTAGCGACTTCAAGTTTCATGTTTGGACAATCATCAAGCTACAGATCTTACATTTGCATTCTAACTCATTTAAAGACCATTCTAATACTCTAGGGGAGCGTGCTACTTTAAGTTCGACAAAAGGTATTTGTTCTTGTGTCTGCATTTAGAAATTAACTCGTTTCTTTTGTTCAGTAGGTGGCGCGTATCTGCTTTTATTATGTACAACTTTTCTGTAAGGCACAGGTTGCATCTCTTTGATCCACATTTGTATGGTGAGGCGAGAGACTCTATTGCCCAGCGTAGCGTGTAATTGATGTTATTGTCCTTTAGACTCCAGATATGCCTCGATAACTCCGTCTCACTGCAGTACTTTTTATGCCTGAAGGATTTAGTGTGATTGTTGTATCGGGTTTTAAATTCTCCCTCTGACGCTCCGTAGTAGATCTTGGTGTTGATATCGCTTGTCACTTCGGCTCTATAGACTATAGACGATGATAGGCATTTGCCGTCTAAGGGGCATGATTGCTTGTTTCTGCAATTGCATAGCCGCGCTTCGTTAGGTGTTTTCGTGGCGTTTAATACTTTTGCATTGTGTTGCCTGATAATGCCTGTCATGTTGGTTGTGCAGCAGTAGCTAAGCTTGATTGTGTTCGTGTTTAGAATTTTGTGAAGCTTGTGGCCTTTGTGGAAGTGTTTCTTGATCAGGTAGATGAATTTTTTTCCGATGTTGGTCTTGACTTGCAGGTTGTATGGTGGATTGAACCAGAGGATATTGCGTTGACGGTTCCTTTTCCGTTTGCTGTTTTGCTTGGCGGGCTCGTACTTGAAGGTTGCGTTGTGCCCGTTTTCCTTAAACGCCAATTCGTAGACATCTTTGGCTTTGTCGAATTCGTCTTTGTCGCAAGACAGGTCAGATATTCTTTTGTTGACCATTATTGGCAGCTCTTTGATGATGGTGGGTGGATGATTCGACCGAGCATTGATGTATGATAGTTTGTTGTTGGGTTTTCTGTAGGGGTAGTACTTTTCTCTCTGCAAATCCAGCGTTACGTCCAGAAAGTCGGTGGAAAGTAGGTTCGTTTCGATTGTGATTGAAAGGTTTTCTTCTTTGAAGAGAGCGGTTATGCGCTTTCTCAAGCGATCTAGGGTGGGTCCGCTGATGTTGCTAACTACAGCGAGGCCA
>NC_090880.1:1199404-1206904 GCF_036669935.1 Montipora foliosa
AAATTGTCGTTCCGAGGTTCACGTATGTACTCAGCAGCTATGAAAAATTCCAAGGCAGATCCATTACATCTGGAAAACTTTGCAAGAAAATGGGAAATATCAGTTTTAACAGCGAGTGAGTTTAGAGCAGCAGCTTCAAGTATCAATTCACTGCTTGATTTAGAAAAAAAATCTTCAGGTTTCTATTGTAAAGCAAATGCGAATAGCCAAGTTAAAAAGTTGCAACCGCATTTTATCAAAGTAGAGGATCAATCTCGAAAATATTGTCCAGAATTTGTGGAACTTGAGGAGTTTCCTTCCATCGACTTTAACTCTCCATTAGGTGGCTGCCCATTTAAGTTTAAACTTAAGAAGTCAAATGCGTGCAGGACACGTAAAAGACAGCCCCTAAGATTTTGTGAATGTTGTCAAATACACTACAGTGATTTGGATAAACATTTGAAAGGGAAGCAACATCAGGAGTTTGCAACGAACCCTCAGAACTACGCAGGAGTGGATGAACTAATTAAGAAATTTGAAGGAAGGATTATACAAAGAAAAAGTTGTGAGCCGTCTTAGAAACAAAAACTTAACCATGAACGTTATAAAGTGAACTTACATGTGAACTGCCGTTTGCAGTATTTTACGTTAAACAAGAAGTTATGCTATAAAGGGGTTTGTTCAAGGTCACGGTTAGAACCGGTCCAATACTACATGTAGCCTCTGCTTGTGATAACTGTCTTGATCACGTACCAACTCTTAGATATACACGTATACCGCTTGCACTATTTTGTTATTTCTATAATTATAGTTTAGCATTCTTCTAACTTTCAAATAAATAGTCTTCAATTCGATAAATGACAGGCCTAACTATCTCAATTTTACATCTTCTGTTCATTCCTATTCAACAAGGCAATCACGTAATAGAAATCTTTATGTAGCCTTAGTTAATACCACTCAATATGGCTTACGCTCCCTACAATTTACTGGTCCTCGCCTTTTGGAATTCCTTGCCTACAAGTATAACTAATTGAAATTCTCTTAGAATATTTCGTAAAACCCTTATTAACTCTATCCTTAATTGTTATTCTAATTTAATTATATACCTTAGCTATTATATACCTTTTTAATTCTGTCTGTAATTGTATTTTATTGTAGGGGTCATCCACTAGATTAGCCTTTGCTATTTGGATGGTCCCAACTCGCTCTCTATTTTGTTATTACACCTTAGCTATACTTTCATTTGTTGCCTATATAAATTTAACCTATAATTTTTTTATATTATGTGAAACTGAGCTGAGTTAAATAAATCATCTTGTCATCTTGTCTTGTCTTGTCTTCTTAGGGGCTTTCCAGATAAGCCAATTTCCTAGCCCCATAATCTAAACACTAGAATATATAGGTACTTTAGTTTTATACTAATTGTTTACATGGTACAAATGAAGTTCAATTTCCTAGGTTACAAAATGTCCAATGTTTCATTTTGGGTTTCATGATCAGTCAGACACAAAGGCATAATCGAAAAGGTAAAATTGCGTGCAAGACGCCTCCTAAACTCACTGATGTAAAAATGTTTTTGTCGAGTTAAACAATGACAGGAACGAGGTGCACGTGCGCACGTGAAGCTGAACAAAGTAGCGATTTATCCATATTAGGGCCGTTTATACGAGAGAAAATAAGCCGCGGCTAACTCTGGCCGCGGCATACGTAAGCCGCGAAAGGAACTATTTATACGAGTATAAACTCCCCGGCCAGGATAAGCCGCGGCTTGAGAAAGCCGTGAACGTAGATTTTGTACCATTTATACGGGGTGTTCGCGGCTTACGTAAGCCGCGGCCAGAGTTAGCCGCGGCTTATTTTCTCTCGTATAAACGGCCCTAATTATCTCTGTATGAAAACGTTTCTGACAATGGGTGTATATCCTTCTACCTGACTGTAATGGCAAGTTACTACTCTCCAAGGAATGAATATCAAATCAAGAATAAAATCAAAAAACATTCGTTCTCGTTATTAAATGATTCCGATTATTTATTTGTAGATAGCATCAGTAGAAAGATGGTGCAAAAAGTAAGAAGTAACAATGAGATTGTTAGCCTGTTAAAAAGTAAATGCTGTGAAAAGGACTGCATACAAAATTTATCACTCACTGATATAAAGACCGCGGAGGAAATGTTTGCGTCCAAGTCAAATAGCACTGAACAAAACAACTGGATTTTAGACTTTATTTTACAACACACCTCCAATCGGGAAGATGGTACAAAAGATGTCTGTTTCATAATCAGAGGAAGGCGAGTATGTAGAGTATCTCCCATCCTGCTTTACCAAAAAAGCTCTATACGAAAAGATGGAAGGAGAATTGCGCTTAAATGGGAAAGAAGTGGTTAGCAGGTCTCAGTGGTATAATGTATGGGAGGATCACTTTAAGGATGTACTCAGTTCCCAAGGTAATTCTATTCAATAGTGCCACTCGCTGTTGTGGGTTTTTAGGGTCTTCAAATCGTAGTGTGAAACGTCATGTGTAGGAAGGTACACTTTCCTAATTTCTTTTTTTTATTTTTTTTCCCTTGATCTGCATTTTCTACTATAAATGACTGACCCACCACCGTATCTTTAATCAGAGACAAAATTAGTGCTTGGTGCTCAACGTCGTTTTTGATGTTTTGTCAACGCTATCTACTTCAGGTAGGAAAAAGAGAGTTTTTCCTCCCCCACCCTCCATGAACAAGGAGGTGGGAGAAATGTCGAGGGGTCCAGATAACGGTCTCGTTTTCCAGCCATACCCCAAGTGACGACAGTGACTCACAAATTTTGGCACCGAATGTTGATAGTTCAGTTTTCTCCATTAAAGCCTGTTCAAGTAGAAAAATGGCTTACCAGCGTATATTGACAGTACAGTTATCTCTTTCCTCGTTTAAAGCTTGCCCAATGTCGGTTTTAATCCTGATTTTTCGACTAGGTCATACATATATTCACTAAACCCGTTCCAACGTGAAACAATATTGTGGTTTCTATAACGCAAGTACTAGACTAAGTGGAAATTTAATTTAGTTCGCTTTTATAAACATGGCTCCTTAATCAATGCAGGAAAACGCGTTTTCAAAATGTGATGACTGTACAAGATACAAGAATGTCTTGGAGTCAACGCTGGACAAGAGGCAAAGGCAACAAGCACAGGAATACCTCCAGGGTCACTTGGCCTTAGTTATGTAAGAAAGCAACGATTATATTTCTCTTGAAAGTGTTTTTCTGTCACTTAGTTCGCATTTCTTAAGGGTGATCGTATGGAATATGTCTTTCATAAGGCTATATTTGAATTATATTTTACCAAGTGCGTTCTCAGTGGGCCAAATTTGGCACAGTCACGTTGCTATGTAGGTGAGACTCAGCTAACGGTGTAAAGCTTTTTTGAAACTCTGCTCCCCTTGTTACTCTAAGGCGACTACATCTGATGTTACTTTATTAGGCGGGAAAGAGCAAAGTACCATCTGCATCGAGTCAAAGCAAGGAAGCTCCCTCAACGGTACCTTACAGTTATCATTGACGCTATGGATAACAAGAAAACACACATTCCAAGGGAGCGAAGGATGTCAAAGTCCGTGCAAGGCGTCGTAAGGCTACGCACCCATTTAGTGGGCGCCATTGCCCACTCGGGACTAGCAGAACATGGGAAGAAAACGTTTTGCTGTTTTGATTTATTCGAGTACCCTCATGACCCTAATCTTACAATCACAGTACTTTTGGAAGTTTTGAAGAGCTTCAAAGAAAACCTTGCGGAAGTTCTATACTTGCAGCTGGACAATTTTTGGAAAGAAAACAAAAATAAATACGTGATGTTTTTCTTGGCCCTTTTAGTGGAGCTTCTGGTTTTTGATAAGGTAACACAACTCTTTATTTACCCTCTGTTCAATGGAATAGTCCTTGCTTAATCCCCTCCGTCCCTATCTTTTTTACTCGTCACGTAATCCTCCAAAACGATGGGAAGCTTGGTATAGCTAATAACTAAAGGGAACCTGAGCATAGGTAAATGTTGCCTAAGCGAAGTTTAGATTTATACTTGTCTACTTTTTACTTTTTCATTGGAATTAAAAGGAACTAAACAAATTTGTTGTTATTTCGTTTAGATCCGTGGCAATTTTCTTCCTGTCGGTCACACTCACGAGGACATAGATGGCAAGTTTGGAAACTATTCACAAGTATTGAGCAGAACGGATGTTTACACCTTTGAAGGTATATGTAATACTTATACGTTTACAGTAAACTTCTTGGAGTCAGGCAACGATCTATGTAGTCGCAGGGAGGGACACGAGAACAATCATAATTAAAACATAGTATTCTCTAAACAATGTCCATTAGATCTGCTTGCAACTCTACAAGGAAGCACGAGCACTCCTCATCCTGAGGCATCTCGACTATCAGTGGTGTTTGATGTCAAGTCGTGGCTCGGTCCCCATGGTCAGGATCTACATCGCCACGTAAATCCGCATTGCTTTAAGTTTGTACGCGACCCTGAGACCCAAAAGGCGCTAATGTATTACCGGAAATGGAGTTCAGACAACTGGATGGGACCTATCCAACTTTTAAAGGTTAGTGACAAGTATTTAATGCTCTAACTGAATTTGACGTGAAGCTTGATGACGTATGGAATTATGTTAATTGTGTTAATTGTTCAATGAAAATTGAAGTCATTTCCCGTCTTACAAGTTTGCATCATGCAAAACGAATTAAATTATTAAAATACTCAAAGACAGTTTTAGCATGTTCTCAATTTTGGCGATACACCAGGCGGGAATGATAAATGTGGCTGACCACTGACACCAGTCTAACAACGCTAACTTCAAAATGTTAGACAGTTTCATTATTACAGGAAAGCTATTTAATATTAATTAAGTTGTGCAATTTTCTGTCTGCATAGGAGCTTCCAGAAGGCGTACCAGACATTGTTCAACCCTCTTTGCGCTCAATTGACGCGGAAGGTATGAGAAGGGATATTCCCAAGTTTTACAAGTTCATGCCTCCATTAGCTGTTGATCAATGGAAAGAGCGACTGTTGCATTTAGATATCTGGCTGCTACGTGTCCCAGAAAGGCCTTATTGGCCATTGGAAGACCTTTTGCGCGCGACGAGACCGCCACTTACAGAAAATGAAGAGGAAGCAGTGGCTTCTTTACAGTTATTGAGAGACAAAGAAATGGCACCAATTAAAGAGGTAGTTTTTAAATAACGATATCTTTCCCTTGTAATAAGGAACCAAATTAAGATACCCCTTGGAAGACTTAAGGCTGCTTTCCATAACGTTTTTCTCGTATGGTATGCACAAGGGTCTGCGACGATCGGGGCACGATCGGCGACGCTAATGTCCGTTTCGTAAAGAAGCGATGCCATTTTTGACGGTCGATACCATTCTAAATAACCAAGCCTTTTTATTCGGTTAGCTTTCAATAAATTGTTAGGATTGGTTTCATTTAAATACTTTCAAATTACAAAATGAAGCAGTTGTTTGAAGTTGGTAGTGTAGAGGTTAAGCAGTGCATTTGTTCTTGAGCCATGGAACTGAGTTCGACATCGTTCAGTCAACTTTTTCTAATTTTGTTTTTCTAATATTTTTCTAAGGTTTTTTCTCAGTTTTGTTTTTTTTTTAATTCTAAGTGACATACGCTGCTAATCTACTGTCCTAGATTAAGTATTTGTTTCCTCATTTACAAACGACAAACTTAACAGTGAAAATTGTTTATAGTCTCGTCCAAATGGAATTGCTTGTTTACGAAAGGGAAAATTGCATCGGCGACTAGTCGGAACTAACATTCTAACGCCAAAATCAAGTCATACAACTGGCCTGTTTCCCATCACGAAAATAAAGGGGAACAATGGTCTGTGGTGTGTGGGATCTTCTGAGATACGCGTTCGATGCAGGCAGCTTTCGATCGTTTCAAAGACCATTAAAGATAATTATGGGAACTAGTCTTTATCAATTACACAATAATGCTCTGCATGTGCTTAGTGTCATTTCTGTAAAAGCATTTGGCATAAAGCTTAGTGGCTTTCATGCGATACTTTTCATGACACCTGTTGCTTCAATGACAGTATGTCCAAATAATTATGCAAACAAATATAAGAAACCAATGTAAACCCGTTACACAAAAATTTGGTTTTATCAACGGAGTTGATAATGTAAATTGGCCACCGTACAGAGATTCTAAAAGCTGACGTTTCGAGCGTTAGCCCTTCGTCACAGCGAATCGAGGAATTATGGGTTACGTGTAGTTTTTATAGTAGAGTAGGAGCTACGCTATTGGTGGTAACATGGCAACGTGAAAATTAGGAACATATTAGTTATATGAAAAGCGTTCGTTAATACCGTGAGGATTAAGGGTGCCGCTTTGGAAGATGAATTTTTCTTCCGGATTCTTGCGGCTTTTCGTCGTACCTAGATGTAGGGAAAGGCCGCAGATAGCCATGTGTTTTTTGGAGTGGTTAGGGAGATGACGAGCAACAGGCTTAGATGCATCTTTGTCATTCTTCTCAACATTGCAGCAGGATAAAAGGAAAGTGAGCAAGGAATTCGTTAGGAATTGCTCATAATTAAAGTAATAAAAATATAAGGAAATCCCTGTTTTGGGCTAGTCAACTTCTGAGCTGACCAGTATTGCTTCATTTGAAAAAAAAAAGGTCTCTGTTCGCTTTGTTTTGTTTTTTTTTCTTTAAGATCACAACTGGGCCACTCCGTAGGGGAGAAAATAGAGCTGTCCAGGAAGTGGAGGACCATATAGCAGACTTGGAATTAGGTTCCTTTATAGCCGTCAATCTCCTCGACTGGGACGAAACACCTGTCATTGGGAAGGTCACCGCTATACATGATGACCATGTTACAATACACTACTGGAAAGGAACTTATGAATCTAGCTGGAAGCCCGACTATTTTAGAACGAATCGAAGAAACGTAAAGTGGAAACAGGATCTGCCGAAGGAAGTTATTTTGCTTTCCAACCTCACGTTAACACGAGATAAGTACCTCCGACCGGAGACCGCAACTTATCTTAAAGACGTCTACAGCAGGATTGACGCTGAAAAAAACTCTTAAAAAACCTCGATGGCTTTTATTAGATCTCACAATGGCGCCGTGATATTGCATGTTGATTATAATCAAATTTAAAGAAGTTTGTCTGCTGCTTTCTTGACAAATCAAAAAGTATATTTTGAAGTTTCAGTATCAATGTGCAACACTTGTCAGTTGAACGAAAAAAGTAAGAATCCTCCCGTGTAGCGCGCCCAAAGAGCACTAAATTTAAGCTTATTCCGACTAGCAATACTCAAAGGCGAGAAAAGTAGGTTTTGGAAATAATTTTTTTTTTCTTACGCGGTTTGGATTGACACGGTCAGGCGTACACGTGTTGCCTTTCCTAGTCTTTATTTTCACTAGAACTGGAATAAAAATAAAAAAAAAGAAAAGGAAGGGTCTTTATTTAAGTGTCTACTCGTTCTAGCGCTGCAGCGCTAATTGGGCATATTGTAAACTGAAATTAT